>NC_132881.1:43368843-43638843 GCF_030463535.1 Salminus brasiliensis
TCTTGAATCTTGAATCTTAAAAGTTAAGAGGCTTTTCCCTTCTCCTGTAAAGTTACCATTTTGAAGATGTTTTTTGCATGACTTTGACGATATGCAGTCCATTGTGAGCAGCTGTATGTGTAATGAGGCCTCATAAAATTGATAAATATACCAGCAAAGTGTACCTCAAATTCCTAACATTTGCAGGAACATATTTGTACCCAATCTTTTATGATGCACAAGCAACTCTTGTCCGATATTCTGTACATATTTTATGATTCAAGGAGCCAAATACCCACAACGCAACCTGTCATGTCACGTCATTGCATTCTGCTTTTCCCTGTTATGGAGCTAAAAGGGAGATTAAAAGATGGAAACCTCTTCAGAAATAGTAAGAATTTCATATAATAAACATACTATGGTTATTTTTAGAGTTAGGTTAAAGTTCAAACTGGTCGAATTCCTTCTGTGTTCAACACAAATGATAAATATGGTTGTCTTGTCTTGTCTTGTCAGATTCACATTATGTCTAAAAGTGATTAATATCAAAAGTTGTTATCCAACATAATGTAACAGTGAAAGACACCAAAGAAAATACTAGAAAATACCTGAAAATAAAGATAAATAAGGAAAAAGTGTGCTAATAAAAATAACTAGCTTTTCCTTCATGTTGGAGAGAGACTAGAGTGGCCTTGGCTGGTCAGCTGTGAATGGTGGACAGGGCTCTTTGCTAAGTGCTCATCACTAAGGTTTTCAGTTAGAATATGGTTAAGAAACGTGAAGCACACTGAGCTGCTGCAGGTGGTAGACCCTGCATTACAATAACGAAGAAAACACTTGAGAGCCCTTGTACACGCAAAAAAGTTGCTCAAGATAAGAATTTAGAAGAAAGACAGCACGACCAAGATCAAGTGAGCACACAGTAGTCTGTGTAGAGTCGTGTTACTGCAACCGTTACTAGAAAGAGCTTTAATGGATAATTAATGAATTTTCTTTAATTATTTACAGCAGCCCTTCTGTGGGGTTTAGGAATAACAGCACTGTATCATTCAAGTAGGTGTAGCTTCTGTTTGTTTTGTGTGATGCTTGTGCATACGCACTTCAGTCATGGGTGTCAAGGACCAGTCAGTTAGTCAGTCTGTCCGTCAGTGAGTCAGTCAGTCAGTCAGTCAGTTTGTCTGTACGTTTGTCAGTCAGCCAATCAATCAGTCAGTGAGTGTCAATAAGTCAGTCAGTCCATCAGTCAGCCAGTCTGTCAGTCAGTCAGTCAGTCAGTCAGTCAGTCAGTCAATCTGTTCATCAGTGAGTCAGTTAGTCTGTCTGTTAATGAGTCAATCTGTCCATCAGTAAATGAGTTAGTCTGCCTGTCAATGAGTCAATCAGTCAGTCTGTCAGTGAGTCAGTCAGTCAGTCTGTGAGTCAGTCAGTCAGTGAGTAAGCCTGTCTGTCTGTCAGCTAGTCAGTCAGTCAGTTCTTGAGTCAGTCAGTGAATAAGCCTGTCTGTCTGTCAGTTTGTCTGTAAGTCACTTACTCAGTACGTCAATCAGTTTGTCAGTCAGTCACTCAATCAGTCAATGAGTCCATCTGCAAGTCATTCAGTCTATCAATCAGTCTGTCAGCCTGTCAGTCTGTCACTCACTCACTCAATCACTTACTCAGTGAGTAAACCTGTTCATCAGTCAGCTAATCAATTAGTCAGTCTGTCTGTTAACGAGTCAGTCAGTCTGTCAGGGAGTCTGTCAGTCAGTCTGTCTGCCAGTGAGTTAGTCAGTCTGTCCGTTAACGAGTCAGTCAGTCTGTCCATCTGAGAGTCGGTCAGTCTGTCTGTCTTTTTGGCCATCAGACTGTCAGTGTGTCAGTCAGTTAGTCTCAGTCAGTCAGTCTGTGAGTCACTCAGTAGTTCAGTAAGTAAACCAATCTGTCTGTCAGTTATAATGTCAGTCAGTCTGTCAGTCACTCTCTTACTCACTCACTGAGTCAATCTATTTGTCAGTCACTCACTCAGTCAGTCAGTGAGCCCATCTGCAAGTCAGTCAGTCTGTCACTCACTAACTCACTCACTCAGTGAGTCAATCTATTTGTCAGTCAGTCATTCTGTCTGTCAGTAGATCAGTCAGTCCTGTGAAAAAAAATATTTCCCAAGGTTTCCTTCTGTTGCTCAGAGGGAGTAACTCCAGCCACTCTTGCCATTGGCTTCTGCACAATATGCTCAACCCTTTGCTGTGCTGTAGAAATAAATGTGAATTGAAATGAATGGTAAAACTGATGGTAACACCTTACGATTTACAAAGGTTAAACAAAAGGACAGGGACTCTGGGCGATTTCATACAGAGACCTTTAAACAGAGGAGTTGAAGTGGCTCTATGATCTGTCACACTAAGGCACATGGAATCAGAGGAGTTCACAGAACCTGGGCAAAATCCTTTTATCACCAGATACGACTCCTATAGAGAGGGAGGAATCCCTCAAGTAAATTCAGAGGGGGCGGAGAAAAGAGCGCAACCGTTACACAAGGAATCCAGTATGAGCACTTCTCATGATGCACCCTTCCTCCTCCCCAGAGAGCAGCCGTGGAGCTAACCTGAACCCCACTGCACCTTCATGCAGGGCACACCCCCAAGGCAACATCTTGCACACTCTCAGCAATCAAATCCTCTTCTCCATCAATCCATTCAGATCTCTCTCTCTCTCTCTCTCTGCCTGCTCACTTATTCATGCAGGAGCCGTCTCGGAATGCTTAGCACTGGAGCTCTGGGCAAAAAGGAAATGATCCTCAGATGAAACATGAAGCACCAGGATCGGTCCGGAATTTCAAAACTCTAGATGGCAAAAAACAAAAAAAACAAACAAAAAAGAAACATCGAAACCCACATTCCCCCTCCCCTTTTTCAGCAAATTATAAGGATGGGTTCCTGGACACACAAACACATCTACAACTTAACCATAGCTTGCAGAGTCCAGCCAGGGTTTAGCTGAATGGCCCCCATTAGCCACTCAGACTGATCCCGGGTGTAAGATCAAGTGGACAGGTCAAAGCTGATGGTGCTTTAAAAGGCTCTAAACAAGCAACAAAAGCCCTCAAGTCAGGCGGAGCATCCCAGTACACACTGAGGCCTGACCAGCCGGGGCATCTACACTGCACTGGACCACACCACACCGCACCACTGGACTCGCCAGAGACAGGAAGAACACTCTCTCCAGCTTCACTCAAGCTCTTAAAAATACCAAAAAAGCTCTCTTTTAATGTATACCACCAAAAATCCCACTATTGGTTCCCTGAAGGTCACGGCACACTGACTCAACCTTACCCAGCAAACACCAAGCCTTTAATGTTGACAGTCGTTTTGGCAAAACATGGAAAAGAACTGACAAACCAAAAGAACGAGAAAAGAAAGCAGATTTCTTTGATCAATTAGTACAGAAAAAATGTTCATTATGCTAGCTAGTAGAATAGATTATTATCCATCTACTAGATAGATTAGATTATTATCCATCTACTCAGTACTGTAAGTGATGTGACTGTGCATTTACACATGCAGTATATTGCTCGCTGCTTACGACGAGTGGCCGAATAATTGTGCGTTGTTCGTCAGGCTCCTAATCAAAAGGACTGATTAGTTGCTGAGCTAACATGCTAACATTTAATCCAGTAACTCCAGCTATTAACTAAACTTGCACTGCAGATGATTTTATTAAATTATTCACTTATTTGTTTGTTTATTTGCATAAACCCTCAACACAGCTTCCCTCAGCAACCCTCAACACTCTTCACACTCCTACCATTGGGCTGACGTTACAGAAGCGTAATGTCCACGACAGCCAGATTGATGAACAGTTTATATCCACAAGCCAACAGGCTTCTGAACACCCCCTGCCCCCTTCCACTCTGAACTGGCTGACCTCTGATATGCACCCATTAATATGAGTCCACTACATGTATCACTGCTACTGTTATTATAACATTAATATAAGCCCACTACATATATCACTGCTACTGTTATTATAATAACATTAATATGAGCCCACTACAAATATCGCTTCTACTGTTATTATAATAATATTAATATGAGCCCACTACAAATATCACTGCTACTGTTATTATAATAACATTAATATGAGCCCACTACAAATATCACTGCTACTGTTATTATAATAACATTAATATAAGCCCACTACAAATATCCCTGCTACTGTTATTATAATAACATTAATATGAAACCACTACAAATATCACTGTTACTGTTATTATAATAACATTAATATGAGCCCACTACATATATCACTGCTACTGTGATTATAATAACATTAATATAAGCCCACTACATATATCACTGCTACTGTTATTATTATAACATTAATATAAGCCCACTACATATATCACTGCTACTGTTATTATAATAACATTAATATGAGCCCACTACAAATATCACTGCTACTGTTATTATAATAACATTAATATGAGCCCACTACATATATCACTGCTACTGTGATTATAATAACGTTAATATAAGCCCACTACATATATCACTGCTACTGTTATTATTATAACATTAATATAAGCCCACTACATATATCACTGCTACTGTTATTATAATAACATTAATATGAGCCCACTACATATATCACTGCTACTGTTATTATAACATTAATACGAGACAACTACATATATCGCTGCTACTGTTATTATAATAACATTAATATGAGCCCACTACATATATCACTGCTACTGTTATTATAATAACATTAATATGAGCCCACAACATATATCACTGCTACTGTTATTATAATAACATTAATATGAGCCCACTACAAATATCACTGCTACTGTTATTATAATAACATTAATATAAACCTTGTACATATATTGCTGCTACATTTATTATAATAACATTAATATGAGCCCACTACAAATATCGCTTCTACTGTTATTATAATAATATTAATATGAGCCCACTCAATATAAACCCAACTCGCTTAGCGATTTAAATATAGCCAAGCATACGTTGCAGCAGGTGTGGTCTTTTAGTAGCTTAGGTACAAATATCTAATGGACAGCCTTCTTCCCAAGACACTGCTACTTGATTTTGAAAGAAACAACGAATAAGCATGTTCATATAGTGTAAGTATGAATTTCAGTTAATGGCAAGTAACCAGAGACAGCTCTCCAGTCTTTGAATGTAATGTTATTGTTGCTATGAGAGACAAACCATCTAAGTGGCTGCTAACATCTTAATGATGCATCAATAACGGAAAAATAAGGAACGTTGAGCAGTGCAGCGCTCTTCAGAGGCAACTCGTGCACCGGCCTAAACACAACGCTGCCACTGTCAATCTCTGAAATTGAGCAGTAATAACATAAATGTGTGTTCATTAGATACGCACTGGAGAGAGGCTGAGCAAGGTCACGCATCAGAGAGAGTGTGAGGGAACGTTTCATTACCAGGCCGGCGCGCCGTGCTAACCCGCCGGAACGTGGCGGCTTGCTTTTTCACCTGCCTCTCCAGCTGGGCCATTGGGTCCGAATGGCGCAGAACACTCCCTATTAAAACTTTCCAGCTAATTGAGGCTTGCATATCAGACATCGCTTGCGGTGAACATAACGGCTATGAAGCAATTTAAAGAACCACCTTTACAGTTCTGCCTGGTCAGTAAGCTGGTGTAGCTCCAATTAAAGACCTAATCAGGAGCAGACGCAGGCCAGTTAGCCATGCTACAGCAACACGGGCCCTGCTCAGCATAGATGCTTTCTCTCATAAATAACGTCAAATTAACTTTACACGTTGCATCACTCGGAGATGAAGTTGGTCTTAGCTCTGTGTGAAGAAACAGCCTTCTGAGCAGCTATTTCATCAGACTGCTGACGTGTTGGTCTCTCGGACATGCACTCTGTCCACTCCTTACTGCAATTTCACACCCAGTGCTCGCAAGATTAATTAAAGCATACGACTCAGCCAACAGTGATGCAAACACCTCCTTAAAGGGCTTATTTGATGTACCGGACTAATCTGGACACATAATGGAACATTTTCAACCTCCTTCCAGAGGTGGTGAGGTAGTGGCGATAGGATAGGTAGGTGGGACAGGTCCTGTACCTTCTGTGGGACCCCCACTCCTGCATGTGTGCATGCATCCACACCAAGGTCTCACCTAAAGCCCCTAAATCTGACTGAAACTGTTAAAAAGAAAGGAATTCTAGCGGTCCTTCCTTTTCCCTCTTCACACTCCTCTAGAATTCCTATTCTAGTCAATTTACCCTGTTCTAGAATACCCCCCACCTTGATACTGTTCTAGAATGTTCTCCCTGTCATACAAATGCAGAATGCCCTTTAATTTTACCCTGTTCTAGAATACCCCAACCTTGATACTGTTCTAGAATGTTCTCCCTGTCATACAAATGCAGAATTCCCTTTAATTTTACACTGTTCTAGAATATTTTCCCTTTCATGTTCCTACACTGCAAACAATTCCATAATGTTTTCCCCTTTTACAGTCTTCTAGAACATTCTCCCTGCAACAATGTTCTAGAAGGATCTCCCCATCATGCTGTTCTAGAATGTCCTAACATGCTAACTAGTTCTAGAATGTTGTTCCTATGTACAGTTTTACAGAACATTTTCACTGCAACACTGTTCTAGAATGCTCTCTCGCACGCATGCTGTTCTAGAACGTTTCCACATGCAGACAATTCCATAACATTCTCCTCTTTTACAGTTTTCTAGAATATTCTCCCTGCCACACTGTTCTAGTATGTTCTCTCCCTCATGATGTTCTAGAATAACTAGTTCTAGAATATTTTCTACATCAACATGAGAATTTCTAGGCTGGCTTAAGAGTCACATCTTCTTCTAATGCACCCGCTGAAATATTGATCAATTAATGGTGCTAAATGTAATACATCCATCATGTATAGAACATACACCCACTCCTATATAGTTGTATGGCAGTGGAGCAGCAGCCCGCATTGCCTGTCATTAATATCATTAGCTATATCAAAGCAGCTGACTAGAAGAACATTAATTATTAACTGTCAGTTATGACATATTAACATATTAATAAAACAGACTGGCTCTGTGCGCAAAACCCAGGAGAGAGACTGACGCCCCCACACCGTGGAAACCATTCAAGCTCTGCAGTGGGAGGAAACGGAAAAAAAGAGAAAAGCTCTGCCTCATTCAGCAAAGTCATTCATCAACACACGGGCTAGCCATCATGCTTCCCGCTTCACGTCCCTGTGCAGGAGCCAGAGAGGACGCAGCCTTTTGCCACACTTCTCCAGCACACGCTGAGGCATCCGAAGAGCAGAGCGACCTCAGAGTCTAAACAAAGCACCAGCAGGTATCTGCTCTCTCTTAATTCACTTTAGCTAGAACAGTTTCACAGGGGCTGCAGTCACAACCTAATTAGCTCAATACACAGCAGTGTCAGGGGGCTCCAGTGACTGAATAATGAATACTGAATTACATCTAAAGAAAGAAATGACGTGTTTTAATGGAATTACGTAACTTTTGCTGCTACTATGGCATGGGTGACCAGCATTACCTGCAAAGGGTCAGGCGCTTAATTTACATTTTAGTTTTACAGAGCTGTCTGAATAATTTATAGCATTTGCAGAAAAAAATAATAATTCATAATAGCTACTGAATAATTCACTGTAATCATGGAACAGGGTAAAGACTACAGCTGAGCAGAATGAACACTGTACGCCTGTGGTGTCGCCACCTTAACGTCATCAAGAGACTCAGGCCATAAGTCAGTCTGTCAAGTCAAGTCTGAACAGGTCTTGCTTTCTCCTGAGGGCAAGGTGTATAGTACTGTATAGGTAATATAGCCTCCATATAGCACCTACTGCATAGTTCATAGGCTTTACTGAAAAATTCACAGTAATTATTAAAAGTAATTATTAATAGTACTTACTGAGTACTCCTTAGTAATTACAGAATACTTTATAGTAAGGGAAGTTTGAAGTAATGATTATAAAGTTCACAGGAATTAATTAGAGTCCATAGTAATTACAGAATATTTATAGTAATTATTAAACATGAAAGTAGTTCAAAGTAATTATTAAAAAAGGAATTAATAAGAGTTCACATTAATTAATGAAAACTTGAATAACAAAAACTTTTTTTAAGTTTAAAGTAATTATTAAAACAATGTATTTATAGTACTAATTATAGTACCGAAATACAGTATTCATTAAATAGTTTATAGTACTCACTGAATACTTTACTGCACCATTACTGAAAAGTAATTAATATGAGATCAGAGTATTTATTAAAAAGTGCATAGTATTATTTTTAGTAATTGATAAATGTTTATTATTATTATTATTAATAATAATAATAATAATAATACCCTTACAGTGTTATGTTACAGTGACTTTAGCAGTGACTTTAAAGTGACTTAGGGTTTAGGGGTTAAATGGATGAGAATGAGGACACAACCCATCAGCTAAGGAAGATGCTGCTCAGCCCCAGCACGTGACTCACCGTCTGGTGGCTCTTGTCCTTCACATCGTACACGCTGAGTTTGATGAGGCTCTCCTCGTAGACGGGCCAGTCGGGGGACAGGCTCACGCCCGTCAGAAACAGAGGGTCTCTTGTTCCCTGCCAGGGAGAAAAGACAACATGGGGTGAGTGAATGTGAGTGTGTGTGTTTGTGTGTGAGAGAGAGAGAGAGAGAGAGTGTGTCTAAGCATAGGGGCCTCTGAGTGAGCCAACAGCTGCCCACAGCTCGGCACACATGTGCCCTCCATCCTGTTCTCCACTCAAGACAGGAGGAGAGACAAAGATAGGTTCTCCACTGGAAGGCTGGGGCAGGGGGTGGGAAAAAAACCCAGAGCACCAGAGTGTTCAGCAAAAACCTTCAAATACAGACCTACTATTCCAAATCATCCAGAATTTATACGCTAATGTATGCTCGTTTCCATATGACACTTTAAACTTTTGAACCCTGGGTTTGTTATTCTGTCATTAATCCTGTCATTAAGCCAGATGGTTTAACATATTGTGTGAGTCCAACAGGGTTCTATGTTAGGGCCTATTATAGTAGTGTTACTAACGGAGTGATGAGGGCCTAAAGTGTGGGCCTATATACAAGGCTAAAGGAGTTATTAGGAATAGGGTAAGGCTGGGCACACAGTGTAAGAACTGCGGAGAACATGTGGATTACAAGCAGATGATAATGCACTGTTCACATTGAGTAAATTCGCTACACAAGTGGATCTACACTATATGGACAAAAGTATTGGGACACCTGCTCATTCATTGTTTCTTCTGAAATCCAGGGTTTTAAAAAAGAGTCACAGCATTGATGTGAGGATTTGATTGCAATCAATAACAAGAGCCTTAGCAAGGCAACAATATTAGTTAGTGAGTGTTTCATTGTGGGTGATTTTGTTCTGTATGGGTGCTGTGATGACTGAAGTATGACTAAGCACAAAAAATGAATAAACAAATCAGGGCAAATTGTCATTTTCAATCTCAATTAGGCTTAAAATACAATCTTGTAGGCAAAGCTAAATTAAAGCTAAAGCTTGTTTGGGGAAGGGGCTCATGGTTTGCTTTCAGAGACTACAGGTGAGCAGAATGTATGTCTGTGGTGTCTCCACCATAAAGTCATTAAAAGGTCCATAATCAAGTCTGAGAAGGTCTTGTCTTCTACGGAGGACAAGGTGTATAGTACAGTATAGGTTTACAGTAGTTACTAGTAATAGTTCATAGGCTTTACTGAACATTTGACAGGAATTATACACATCACATAGTAATTAATAAACAGTTTATTTAAAAATATGTAACAATTAAAAAAAACATACAAAAAGCAATCAATAACAATATATAGTTTCTCCTATCGAGTCCCACCTGGAGCTGATCAGGAGAGCCCGCCCGCTCAATGAGGTCTTTAAAAAAGGTTCAGTTCGTCCACACGGGGTGGAGAGACAGAGGTGAGCCTGAGGACACTACTGCATTGGTACTGACCGTGTTCATGCTGCCTTTGGTATGTTCTTCTAATTTCCTTTAGTGTGTTGGTGAGTGATAGGTTATGCAAAGAAAGGCCACTTTTGAGTTCAACCAGCCTGTGTTTGTGCGTCTATATGTGTTGAGAGGAGTGCCAGACCGCCCTGGCCACGCCCCTTTTCCTCACATTTGTTGTTCGTCAATATAATTCTTTAGAATTATTTATTTATTTATTTATTTTACATGTAACTTGGTTATTAAATTATGTTGAACAGCACTGGCTTTATCTGTGTGTGAAACGCTGTGACTGTTGAGCTGCTAGTTGAGCCGTGGTTTTCATCATTTCTGCACCTGCCAGGACATCAACATGTCAGAGAGTAAAGTTTCAGCATTCTCCAACTACAGCATTCAATTGAAAAGTAGCCAAGAAAGTTAGACTTTTACTGGAAAACTGTAAGACAGTGCTATACCCAAACTTTTGACTGCTTTCCCTTTTTTTTTTGTACATCCCAGCCAGGCTGGAGTTCAGGTGGAAGGGGCAGGTATAGCTGCCAGCCGTACACAGCTATTCATTCAGCAAGTGTTTATCTAGCTGAAGGGCTACAGCAGCTGAACATGGTTTTCCAGACAAGCTCCAGCAGGGAGCCTCAGATACCCCACTGTGAAACACCCCGTCCTGCTCCAGCTCAAACAGCATCTGCTTTAAGCTCTGAGACCGCCCAGCTCTGAGGACTGCCCTCATCTCAGCTTCCCAGAGACCTCTGCTATTTTCAGAGGTGGCTATGTTTATCAGAATACAGACATTGAAATTCATCATAGTGTTTGTGCGCTCAGTTGGGCATTTAAATAGATCATGTGAATTAATGAAGTGTGCGTAAATAAGAACTGCGGAGAACATGCAGCTGGATGCAAGCAGCTGATGATGCACTGTTCACATCGAGTAAATTTGCTATGCTTGTGGAGATACACTATATGGAAAAAAATAAGTATTTGGACACCTGCTCTATCATTGTTTCTTCTGAAATCAAGGGTTTGCTGTTGGTGGAGTAACTGTCCCTACTGTCCAGGAAAGGCTTTCTACTAGATTATGGAGGAGGATTGCTGTGAGGATTTGATTGCATTCAGCAACAAGAGCATTAGTGAGGTCAGAATATTAGATGATCACCACCCCACCTCATCCTCAACTGTTAGTGAGTGTTTCATTGTGGGCGGTTTTGTTCTGTAAGGGAGCTGTGTTGACTGAAGGATGACTAAGCACATAAAATGATGAATAAATCAGGGCAAACTGTCATTTTTAACATCGATTAGGCTTAAAATACAATCCTGTAGGCGGTAAAACACAAAGATGAATCACTGAAACTGTAAATCAAACTGTACAATCCCGTACGGTACATCTCTTATCTTTATCATCTGTCTAATCTCTTAGGACATTTTCACACTTGTCCCGAAAACGAGTCCACACCCAGGGCTGATTCTGGACTCGTTTGGAGGAGGGGATCATTATGCTTTATGCTTTAAAGCAGAAGAACTGCACAATTTGCGTCACTTTTCTGCACACATTTTTTGCTAAATGGTAGAACCAAGGTTCACCCGTTCATCATCTTCCCTTACATTCATTAAATAATGCTTCTGGAGCCATGGCATTTCACTGTGCAGGAAGACCTGCAAACAATGAGCTGTTCTTGTAGGAGAACATTTCCAGCCATTAAAGCAATACCCACACAAACAGTGCTAGAAATGGATAGTGAACGGTAGATCACTGCTTTCGGGGGGACAGCTCACAAACAGCTTTCACACTAGAGCAAATGTATCAAATTCTCAAAGCAAGCGCTCCCAGGTCCACAAAAAATTATAGTCTGAAACCCCCCATTTAATAAAAGTATAACATCTGTATTTTCATTTATTATTAATAACAGTGTCAACATATTTCAGTAAAATATGTAAAAAAAAAAAAACTAAATATGGACTTTTAAATCTCAGAAATCTCCTACTCTTTGATCTGGATCCTGCTCTCTGGGGGACAGTGCATGGCTGCTACTATGTTTACACTAGAGCTTCCTCAGGCCGTGCCCTCCACCATAGGGTGTGCCCGGAACGCATCCTCTCGGGACAGTGGGCAAGGAGGATAATTAGCGCTAATTACGCACACACACACACACACACAAATAGGCACACACCTAAAAGTCCAGTAAACACCGCTACAAGCCATTTATGTGAGAAACATCCCAGTCTGTGTAAGATAACACTCCGTTCATGGGAAAAAAGCTGACCTGCAATTAGTCAAGCTGGGATCAATACAGGCACAGTCTGTCTGTTTAGTTATCTGTTTATTGACTCAGCGGACATCTTTATCTTAGCCCGCTAACACATCAGGTCTCGCAGAGTCTTGTAGCACTTGCTAGAACTTATCTAAGCGGTGCAGTAGGACACCCGGCAGAGGAAGGCCATGAACCCCGAAGACTTAGGACTAAAATCTTTTCTCGGCCCTAAGTCCTCCACACTCCACATCTCTCCGTCACTTGCAACAGAAGCCAGCTAAAACGCTTTACCCTTTTGTCCCACTGCAGGGCCCTAATAGTGACTAAACAGCGCGCCACAGCAGGGGATGCGAAAGCTTTCATAGCGCACTGCCATCCATTTAAGGACCATTACAGTCCAATGCCAATTCAATGCCAAAGTCATGCCATACTCACCAGCATGCCTGGAGATACAGCTAATGCAGAGTGGCCCTCAGCCAGTGCTGGTCAGAGTCTTCCTTTCCACACTATTGCTGTTTACTGTACAGCAGGGCATGTGCTCTGCAGCTCTGCTGCTTCGTTAATGGAGCTTCTCAGTATGAGTGGCTGGAGTACATTAAAAAAGCTGAGCTGAGTTACTCAGGGTGTGTGTGTGTGTGGTGGACAGGCAGGGGTGGGGGGATGAATTGAGTCCCAAGTGACCATCTTGTTCTGTTTGAGCTGGTGCTCTAAGCACACACACACACACACACACACACACACACACACACACACACACACATATATATATATATATATATATATATATATATATATATATATATATATATATATATACAGAGTTTATCTTGGTGTGACTATATCTACTGTCCAGGGAAGTAAGCTTTGTACTAGATTATGGAGCATTGCTGTTCAGGATGTTGGTTGATTATCCCCAACTTCCCAACTTATCCCAAAAGTATTGGATGGAGGCTTTATACCCCTCTGGCACAACCCTGGCACAAGCTATGGTGCCAACAGGTTTAAATTTACGTATGCTCCAGGGAGTCCTATTCCATTGGCAATACGTCTCTACAGTAGACAAGCAGTGTGTGTGTGCATTTACTGTATATCTGTATCTGTGTGTGTGTGTGTGTGTGTGTGTGTGAGAGAGAGAGAGTGTGTGTGTGTTATGTGTATATCAGCTCCCACATACTTTTCTGAAGCTCCAAAGCCCCTCTACACTGTAGCAATGCTGTGACGTCAAATCCCTCGGCTCCTCCTCTCTTAAACCCTTTGAGACATTTATAGAGTGGGATTTTCCCAAAGTCCAACAAATTAGGAGGCCTACATGCCCCTCTATACATACACACGCTCCAGTGATGACTCCAGTGATCCAAAAATGTTCAGAAACTCTGTTCTTTGATCTATCATACTGGACACAGTAATCCAGTTTCTCCGTTTTGACCAGGCTGCAGAACAGATATAACCAAAAGTGCTCCTCCTTACTAACTGCTCCCAAGAATTCCAAAGGGCTGCCAAGAAGGACAATGACCAGGACTACTAAAAAAAGAAGTTTTCCAGGAGATACCTGAGATCAAATATGCAGCGTCTGAAATTTAGCCTCCATTTATTCAGATGTGAAAAAATGTGCAATACATCTCTACATGTCTGGCAGATATTTAATTCCAGGCATTTCATCAAACAGAGCTGAGTTACCTGAATTTGCAGAATATGAATGTTAAAGACTAGTGGAGAGCCGGCCAAGACATGAGAGCTGTGATCGGCAGTCAAGGTTATTTTAGCATAGTGATTTCTGAATGCTCTCAAACTTCAGATATTAGTACTGTGTTTAATTTTCAATAATAACTTATTTGCATTATAATTATTATAATCATTTCTTTGCATTATTTGAGCAGTTGTTTTTGAGCAGTTATCATTTGTGCAAACTAATAAATGATCAAAATAGCTATTTTTTAAATTTGGAAATTAGGGGAAATGTTGTCCATGGTTTATAAAATAAAATGCACACATTGATAATGTGGGATGTGGGGCTCTTATTTTTTATTGGGGCTGTATAATAAAAAAAGGTGTTGAACTTTGATGTTGGTTTACCTCTTACCTCGCCCTCAAAGCTCAGATAACAAAACCACAGGTCATGCTTAGAACATATTGTGAGAGTAAGACAAAGGGGCAGAGATCCAGCAGAGATGCCCAGGCATTCAAAGCCAAATCCTGGGTTGGAATTTTACTTTCTGGACCTCTGGATTTCCCACCTCTGCCAAGAGGATGGCCAGCATTAGTATGGATTGATACGATCAAAGAAATCATAAACGAACCATTAGAAAAACCCCAAACTCTCACAGCATGCAAAGATTTGGGCCCTCCTGACCTTTCCTTAGCAAAATGAAGTAAACAACATATGTCGATAAATGTGATTTCTTGTTGTTTTGTTGTGTTTACTCCTTTTCTGCTCATATTTTGTGGCCAATTCATTTTATCAGTCCTCAGCTCTTGTTTCCAAAACGCCTCTGGCTTATCTACACACTGTTTTGCATACCTGTTTAGCGTAGGTCACAGATGAGGTGTTATTTACATGTAGATCATGTTTGTGTGAGCAAGGCTGCATAGTAAAGTAGTGTTCTACCACTCCTGCGCTGGTTAAAGCTTAAGCTTTCTACAGGTCCGCTTTTACCTTTTCTTTATGGCCACCATAGAAACAGTGCTTGAAAGCATCAATTAGCTTAGACATTTGACTTCTAATTTATTTACTTTACATTTGAAAAAAATAAAAATCATTCAAATCTTTTCAAAAATGATTCAAACAGGGATCTGAATATTCTTAAAGGGATTTCAATCATTTTGATTGAACCGTGACTTTAACTTTTTCACAAGCAATTTAAACTTTTTAAAATTCATTTTGATCTGAATCTTTACAAAAATCTTTCAAACCATTTCCAAAATAATTCAAAACATTTTCATTCATATTTTTTTTGAAAGTGATTAAAATCTTCTCAATCTTTTAAATCTTTTAATCTACTTTTTTACTTTACCTGAATGTTTTTATAAGCAGTTATAATCCTTTCCAAAGTGATTTAAATCTTTTCAAAATGATCTGAATATTTTCTTTAGTAATTTGAATCTTTTATATTGAGATTTGTATCTTTTCAAAAGCTATTTGAACCTTTGGCTTTACATAAATAAATAAATAAATAAATAAATAAATAAATAGGCTGGACAAGCTTTACAGAACATCCCATTCTGCTCAATTTAATGAAAAACAATAGTCTACATCTACTTTAACTTTTTTGTTAAAGTACCTACATTTACAATTTATTAAGATTGTCAAATCATTTTAATTTTGCATATTTGCATATTATCACACTATTAAGATCAGATTCAAGTTCAGATATTTTTCTGTTGTTTATTACAGATGTTGTGCTCATGGTGGCCAACTTGTTGTCATTTTTAACCTTTCCTTGTTTGGATTAGCTACAGTAACACAGTCCAGCTCAGAAGTACAACAAACAATAAAGTAGAAACTCTAATTCACAATTCTAAACAAAAATCTTTTCACAGTTTCTGTTAAGGTGGAATGAGACTTTGTTTTGTACAAACTGCCAGCTGAGCAACAGTTGTTCAGAAAGAACACATGGATAAGCCATGTGTCTTGCTCTGTGTACTTGGTCCATAAACGTCACTGGATGTTGCTTAATTCAGAATCAGAATCAGAATCAGAATCTCTTTATTTCACCAAGTATGTTACCCATACAAGGAATTTGTCTTGGTGAGAGCAACACGTATGACAAGTAACAAAGAAACACAGAACACAGTCTTAAACTAAGGAAAATGACACTAAACAATAAATAGGGTAGGGGATAAATTAAAAAAAGTAGAAAGTACTAAAGGTAATAAAGAGCTGAAAAATATATTTACAGAAAAGAAAAGAAAAGAACATTCAGAATTCAGAATGTTTGTAACAGGAAAGCAAACATTTGTACATTTATTCCAAATTAATTCTCTAGGACTGCCTTTACGGACCACTCTCCCCTCCTAAATCATTCCATTTTCCAGGCCAAAGTTGTCCATAAACACACTGAACCCAAGTCTTAACACAGGACATTTCATCTCGCCTCACCACCAGTTCACCACATTGCTTACTCACTTCTTTTGAGGCAAGACAAATATTAGCTGTTTGACTCACTGCTTCTCTCTCTCTCTCTCTCTCTCTCTCTCTCTCTCAGGCATCTTGTGTTACCAGAGTACAATTTTTGCTGGTTCAACACTCTGTAAAAGCAGAACAGAAGAGTTGAGGTTTGGTTGGGTTTTTACTAAAGGCAATGGTTCTACATACTTGTGGTTCTATACCATTCATATCTACATAGAACTATGAAAACTCAAGGATCCCTTTGGATGCTGGAATCTTATAATACTTTGCCTATTATATATTCTATACACTGTTAAACATTATATACACTGTTAAAAAAGTATGAGATCTTTGAGGAACTTTTGAGAGTTCTTCAGTTTGAAATTGTGGAGCATGTAAAGTGCTTTGAGGAACTTTCAAGGAAAGGATTTTAGAATAAATAGGTTCCTTGAAGGTTTCCTCAAAAGCACCTGAAGAGGTTCTTCCACAGTTTCAAACTGAAGCACCTACAAATGTTCCTCAATGATCTTACACTTTTAACAGTGGAGACGGTTCTACAGTTGTCGTCAGATGTTTAGACATGAATGCCATGGCAATATTCGTCTTTCAATGATTTCTTTGAACTGCTGAACTGCAAAAAAGCAACTACATTTCGTTCACCTGATTTGGGATTTTGAGTGACGGAGATAAGGAAATCTGAATGATCTCAGGCCAACAGATTTCCCCCTGGTATTGTGCCAACTATAAGCAAAACATCTTCTTGTATATTGAGAGTGTCTCTGTACCCCTTTGCTCATTGCTCAGTGTAGTCGTTCCTCACAGGCTACCGTCCCTTAGGTGTATTTTATGTAATGTTGGCGGCCGTGAGATATGTAATGCTGGATGTATATAAATTGTTTGTATTGTGCCCTCTAATGTTATTATTTCTATGATATAGATCTGTTTTGTTCTGTCTTTTATAGTTTGCATTATTGTATTTTGATTTTGATTTGATTTTGATTTATTATTTTTGTTTATTTTTTATTCTTTCTCATCTATTTTCTTTTCTCTCTTCGTATTCGAAGTGCAGTATTATTGTTAATATTGTGGGAGAGTATGTATTGTGAAAATCCTATTAATAAATGTATCAAAAAAGAGCAAGTTGCCATTTTCTGATTGCTGAGTGCAGTGTTCACTCTTGTGTTACCGCAGATCATCCTGTCAATACTTCTGACAGATAGTTAATAGTAAACCTGCAACACAAAACAAATCATTTGCTGAACAGGAATTTTGTAGTTATCTAAAGCTGAAGTTCTTCATAGCCTGAATAAGTAAATAAGTAAAGTTGGCTAAACAAATAAATCTTCTTAAGAATGACTACCAATGCAGCTGGTGCATCATATTGCCAAAAATGTTGACAAGTTTCCATAACAACAATCATTATTACAGTGTAGTACAAACAAATGTGTGGTGCACAGGTTTGTTTGATGGTTTTCTGAAATCAACACAGGGTCAATATTACACATACAGCATAGTATAGTATAGTATTTGGTTAAATGCCCATTTAGCAAGTTTTACCTTGTCCAGAAGCTTGTGGTAGCCGTTAACAAGCTTCTGGCAGAATTAAGGTTCTGGATATTTGACCACTCTTCTTGACAAAATTGGCAGAATTTCAATTATAGTTTTTGCTTTTCTGGCATGATCAGACTTTCCAGCAGAGTTCAACCAATTATGAGAAGGCTGAGGTCAGAATTTTGAGAAGGTCATTCCAAATGTTTTATCCATTCCACAACCACCTTTGATGTGTGTTTGGGGTCATTGTCCTGTTGGACCACCCAATTGTGTCTAGCTGATGATTTGAGGGTATGCTGAAGAATTTTCATGGGACAGAATGAGTGTCAACATATGTCTATAATATGGAACGTAAGCCAGGTGGGTTCCAGGTGAGCATGGGCTATGAGTGGGTTTGCACACATGTTTGTACTGGCACCCAAATGAGCTTTCCAAATAGTCCCCATTGTTCAGCCCACCTTAATCTTATATGGGTCCATCTAGGCCCTAAGTGCAGTGTACAACCCAGACAGGGCCCATGTGTATCTCCTCCTGGTCCCATCACTGACACTGGTGGGCATCCATATGTGGGCCTAACATGGAACTCGAAGACAAAGCTTTCTGGTTCCTAGTTGGGCTGCCCATCATGACTGACTACAGCTGGTAGCTTCTCTGAATCCACACTAAAAGGGTTTGCTTGACAGTAATCATTGGATTGACCAACACATATTACAATGAATAAGAACAGGGAATAATGAAGTAGGAGGACCTACTTTCAGCAAAACCTCTCACCATCAGGGAAATACAACTCGGTGTTCCAACAGGACAACAACCCCAAGCACACATCAAATGGGGTTGTGGAATGGATTAAGCCTTTGGAATGGCCTTCTCAAAAGCCTGACCTCAACCTTGTCAAAAATATGTGGACTATGCTTTAGGAAACCAACATATTTAATTGGACTCCAGTTATTTGACCAATTCAGCTAACAGTTGTAAAATATCCCAAGCCAGAATTGTCCAGAAGCTTGTTAATGGCTATTAAAAGTGCCTGGTTATGGTGCCACATGGTAAGGGACATTTACCCAAATATTAGGTGTACTGTATGTATATATTTTTGACTCTGTTTGTATAAGATTAACCCTGTGTTGATTTAGAAAACCCCTCCAAAACGTTTTGTTCATATAAAATATTCAAGATGCATCTTATTAGTCATTCTGGCCGAAAAAGACTTCTATGTGTCACGACTGTGTTGACTTGGACTCTGGACTACGACCTTTTTATTAGTGTTTATAAGTGTCTGACCTTGTGTGACATATTACACTATGAGATTCATGTCCATGATGTAGAATGTAAACTGCAACTATACATACCTTCATAAAGGGTTCCATTATTGGTTTGAGTCAAAGAATCGTTTTTAAGTACTATATATAAAACCCTTTTAATATTTAGACAACCTGCACTTTGCTTAAGGATGGAGGAGGGCGCAACCTTGCCTATTTGTTCTATTTTTGGAACATTTTAATATGTTAGACAAGAGACAGACCAGCATCTGCAAGCTGTCGTGGCAAATGTCAGTCAGTGGCTTTTGTAATGATTCCAACAGACTGGTGATGAATGTATAAACATTTCTGAACGTAAACATTTCGGTCCAAATGCCATTAGCATGAATTAAAAAAATAATAATTCACCTCCAAAAATGTAGCTTATCAATTAATTATAAAATTATACTGGTGTACTTTACTCCTTATTTCCACTATAAAATGGGTTTGACTGCCAGTTATAATTGTTATTTCAGTTCGAGGTGTATATCAGGTCCATTTCTACACATGATTTAAGAATGTGAGGTTATTGTAGACTTTTGGAAGTTTGTTAATGCTTCTATGATGAAAATATTTATTTTTTTATTTTTATAAATTATGAGCCTATAAGACCCAATTATTAAATAATTGTGAAGCCTTTACAGTTAATCAGTGGAGAATAGCAATAGGTCTACTGTGGCTAAATAAGTCAGTTAGGCAGTTTCTTTACCCCCTAATTTCAATACAGAGATTCTGGTTCCTCAGTCTCAGTGCAATTATAGAATTGCGACTCTTGAAGGCATGATTGAAAGGTTACCAACCAATAAATTGAATTAGACTCCAGTTATTTGACCAATTCTGCCAAGAACAGTGATTAAACATCTAGAACCAGAATCTTCCAGACGTTTGTTGATTGCTACCAAAAAAAGTGCCTGGTTAGGGTCAAGGACATTTATCCAAATATTAGATGTGTTGTGAATATATTTATATTTCTGACACTTGTTTTACAGTTTACAATCATCAGTCTATAAACACAGAAGCTGCAGGTATACTGCTGTCGTACGGCGCTGCTGCTCCTTTATGAATAAGCAGCCTTGCAGCACTGGCAACAGTGTCAACATGCTTAGAGGAGAACACTAAGCTCTAAATAGCTGTGTGTATACTTATATTTCTGAAACAGTTTGTATACTTTTAACCCTAATTATTATTATTATTATTATTATTATTATTATTATTATTATTAAATATATATCTTATCACTTCTGTTGCCAGAAAAAGAACAGTTCAAAGAAATAAGAAGGCCAATGTTGCTATAAGATTCATGTCCTGCCCTTTGTTTATTAAATTATAGTGATGTCTTCACAGTTAATTAACAGAGAACACTATTCTCTGGGTTCACTGCGGCTAAAGACTCAATTATTAGGTTTTAGTATACCCTCTATTTTACTATACAGAGATTGTGGTTTCTCACATTCAGTAAAATTGTGACTTTTAAAGGCACGACTCCCAGCCCAAAACATAAATCTTCCATTAAAGACTGTTTATATATCTAATACACCCCCCCCTTCTTTGTCCTATCTTAAATAGTCATTTATCATTAGTTGTTTGGTATGTATGAATATTTGATCACAAACACAGAAAAAAGTGCGTATATGCAATCATATATTTCCGTAATGAAAGTAACGGGTGTTGGAAATGTGCCTTTAGACCGTTTTTTAGGCGAGCTTGTTAAACTGTCGGGTATTTTTCAACCCACAAATTAGACGGTATAGCACAGAATCTAAAGCAGGCCTAATGTCACGCAACAAAACTTTCTGAGGAGGAGTTGGGGCTCACCATTCTTTCTCCTCTGGTTCTCTGAGTGACGTGCCATCGCACTTCATTTCCATATGTCACTCAGCGTCCGCCGCTCTGTCTCGTCTGACTGACACAAACGTCGGCCGTGCATTTATACTCCTACTAATCAATGCGTGTCACTCTAAACAGCCCATTAGGCATCTGGCAGTGTGTGTGTTTGTGTGTGTGTGTGCCGAGAAAAGAGTAGCTCATGCAGAGACAGGCTTTCACTGCACACAATACAAACTGTACATTTACACAGAGTGGAGTTATGGAAGTTCTTTTGAACATTATTTTACACACTTTACTACTTTATTCATTCAGTGTCGCTGCATGTATTTCATCCAATGTTGTTTTAAACTTTAAACAATTCCCAAAGAGTTCTACAGTTCAACCATCAGTCTATAAGCACAGAAGCTGTAGGAAGTCTGCTGTCATACGGCACTGCTGTTCCTTTATGAGTAAGCAACCTTGCAGCACTTGCAAACCTTCTAAAAAAACAGCTCAGCTGGTTTCTGACGGTCTACGCTGGATTTTAATGGTCAAGATGGTTAAAAATCCATGCTGGTGCTGGGATAATAGCTGGTTAACCACCTCTTCACCACATAGTGTATGTTGCATTGGATTCTGGTTTTGCTTGGTCATGCTTTTCATGCTGATCAACCCTTTTGTTCTTTCTGTTCATGCTGGTCGGCCAGCTTGGTCTTGCAACACCCACCAAAATTGGGCAAAGGAACGACCACCGGCGGACCAGCAACAAGGCCACTGGCACCAAAGGATGTGATCCATGGAAACCACACCCAACAACCCTCCAGCGGCCCCACAGAGGCTACGGAGCTCCTACAGAACCATTTTAGCATTCAAATGGTTCTTTGAGTTGTCATGGTTCTGTGTACAGCCACTGTATTTATTTAAAAGCCATCTGAAGAACCCTTTTTAGGAGTGTAGTCCAAACCCAAATACAGTTGAATAGGAGAAAATGCTGTAGATGCTGTACAACACCCATAAGAAAACCTTTAGTAACCTATCAAGAAAGGTTTAGCATGGAAGCAGCTGTCGGACCAAGCTGGTCTTGCAGGTTTGTAGGTACCAGCATTGGTGCAAGCTAATGATCTAGCAGTAAATATTTGCAGACCCATCCACAATACTGAAAGGGGCCTCCCACTTTTGCACCCAAACAGCAAGGACCATGCATACTGCAAGTGGTGTTGAGAGCAACTTGCGCGGACGTGAACGGCGAGCATAGCGCATCCTGTGATCAGTGTGAAAACAGCTTTAAAATGTTTCAAAAATTAGAGCCAAAAATATTGGATGCCATAAAATAACTTTCCAATGGATGGTTCCTTACAAAATCCCAAAATGGGATGTGTGGATGTGGGAAGTATAAAGACCCTCTATATCATTTAAAAGCTCTAAACCAATTAAAGCTCCCAACCCTCTTAGAACTGTACATTCCAAGACCAGAACATGCAGAAATCTCTATTTTTAAGAGTATATTTGAGTTCTAAATGCTATCATTGCAGCACTGGATAGACATTACGTCTGCACCGGAGGTACAGTCTCACTGAATTTGGACATCACTACTAGAGAATATGATCCCTACTATGCAGTCCCTTCTCATGAGAGAGAGAGCAAGAGCTGCTAATTTGACTCCAGCCTGACGCCTCTGGGAAACACATGGCATATCTCAGATTTGATCCAAACCAGACGCCACATATCTGCTTTATAGACCGAGTTTTATCAGGGTGCCACTCAAGAGTCCAACAGCTTTATAAACGACTAAGTTCTTTAACAGACTTTGCGAGCTGTCTATAAATGTAGCGACATCTGGAAACCTCCAACTTACACCTTTCACTGTACCCTCTGGGCAGTACTGCTCTTCGCTAAAGATAGACGGCTGGATGTACCTTTTGTGCCACTGGGGTTTGTCAACTCACTTCTAGGGCGCTGACTTTCTGGGCCGCTATTTCTCAAAATCGGGGAGTAGTGAATGAGAGTAGAGCTGTTTTGTGGGATGTTTTAGTGGGAAAGAACTCGAGAACGAACACTGGTGGAAAAAACGCTTCAGAATATCATGGCTTAGCAAGCCAGGGTCAGAGCACAGCACCCCTGGAGCAGAGCAGGTTAAGGGCCTTGCTCAAGAGGCCAAGCTTAGCAATCCTGATCATCAAACCCACAACCATCTGATCAATAATTTGTGCAAGAGGAGTAGTGAGATTATGCTGTGAGGCTATTTTTGAAACATAAAAGGGGAGGAGGCAGATTGCAAGTTCCGGCTGGGTTTATTACCAGCAATTTTAGGTTGTGGGGTAGTAAAGTGAGCAAAGTAGTGATCCCTAATGAAAATAAAGAACACAAAGCACAGCGAAAACCAATAAACCAGCTGCTGAAACTTAATAAAGACTGAGGGAAAAGCACAAACGGTAGATCTATCCTACACTGGGATATACAGTATTCCAAAACTGGAATATATATATACTGTAAATACTAAAGAATGACATGAAACACCTGGGAATAATAACAAGAGGGCGGCACTACAGACTAGACACCGGTAGAACCGGGCGAGACCCTGTTTACACCTGGTCAATTCATCTAGATTGTATCCTGATAAGATTTTAGCCACATGCCACATGTACATTGGGTTGTGAAATGCATCCCCAGTCAGTCAGATTGAATCCCAATTGCTGTGCAGGACAGAAGATGCAAATCCGCTCATTACATGGCAACCGCCATGCAGCAGCTCGTTACGCGGCTCGTTGCGCTGTTTATCCGTTCAGCCTCTTCATGTCCTATGCTAACAATGGTTATTGTCTCAAAATTCGCAATTTTACATGCTGTCATGCATGATATTACATGACGTCGTCCTCCATGATTATTTTCCTCATAGACACAGATCTCGCACCCAGCGATGTACTGCACAGGGGGGGTGTTTGGGTTGTACTGGGAGGTGTTGTGGTTGTTGAATGCGGTACTCAAGACGCATGAAGTGATCAGGTGTAAACGAGATCAAGCACATGCACTATAGAACGAGCAGGCTATTTACTTTAACCTATGGTTGTAGTCCATCAGGTATTTCAAACACTATATAGAAGGCTTGAAGGAGCATTTCTGTGAGGGTTTGTTTGCATTTAGTGGCAAGAGGATGTTGGATGATCACCATCCCACGTCATTTTTTGGATGGAGTCCCTTCGTCATAATTTCAGAGAACACAGTTCTTCCACTGCTTCACAGCTCAATGCTGGGGGGCTTTATACCCTCCTAGTCCACGCCTGGCATTAGGAAGCATGGCGCCAATAGGTCCATGTTCATCTGCTCTAGATGATCTATTGTATGTTCAGAAAATCAAATCAATGCTATTGTTTTAACATTATTTGAATTTTTGAATCTTTAGGTCTCTTTTTAGGTCTCTCAAATGCTTTTCCTGACCACTACGTAACTGCTCTATGAGGTCAGGCATTTCTGGCTCCAGTCTGGTTGTTTTTTAAAAAAAACAATAACAGCTTAAGCAAAGTCCGACTCTGTTGAACTCTGTTGAGCTGTGAATTATTATTATATATAGACCAAACAAAAAGGTGGTTTGTGCACTAGGCAAAGTTTAGAAGACCTACCACAGCAGCACTTGAGCGATGCGGGAGCACCTGAAGAGAACACACACATGCGCTACTCTAGACGATGGGCCGGCAGAAATGTTTAAGGCCGGTTTTAAATTATTGCCATTTAAATTGGCTTACTATGGCCTTGCTTTCATCAGTAAGCATAAGCCAGCTGTTATTAACCACTGGTAGGGAAGCTTTGTAAATCCGCTGTTACTGCAGCTGTTAAATGCTCTCATAATTAAAGCGATATATTCATCTGCCTGCTACCTTCAGATTTCCAGTGAACACACTAACACTAAGAGAAAATATGAAGGCTAGTATCCAGGCTTTTTCATTGATTGATGGAGCCAGTGTTTTGGGATAGAAACCATATCTGATGACTGTCATTATTTCAAACACTTTCCTAGTGTGTTTTATGTGTTGGGAACAGCACAAATGCAGAAGATCAAAGGGGTATAAATATCCCACAGCTTTGAAGACTTCTGGAGTTCTTCAGTTTTAAATCTACAGTTTTTCACTAAATATGTAAACTTTTATTGTTTTCTAAATAATGGAACATTTTTTAAATGCTCAATTTTAAGGAGGAAAATTAATCGTTTAGATTATTCGACTAATCGACAAAATAATCTATAGAATCGATAGAAAAACTGTTGTGAGTGGCAGCCCTAATTTCACTGGCTGTAAACCTGGTAATGATTTAGGATTTTAATATTTGCCTGCTGTGGAGTTAAGTAATCCCAAAGATGCCTTTAGATCTTCAAATCTTTATACTCTTAAAGATTTTCATCACAGTGAAAAGTGAAAAAACAGTAAACTGAAATAAAATATTAAATATAAATATTATATATATGATTAACATTTAAATTTTGATCTGACATTACTGTTTTCTCACCATTAAAATGACAAACTGTCCCAGTTTTTAGGTTTTACACTTCAGAACTATTCTTATAGACCTTTCATGTCAGTGCTGTAGTCTACATCCAATACTACTCCACTCCATTGAGGTGTATATACGGCTCTGAAATGCATCAGGAGCTCATACTGCAGCTGCACTAAAGCACACTCTTGTACATGTGACCCTGAGTGTGAAAGGAATCTGTGACCACCACCTTTTGCTCAGTGTAGCAGGGGCCCAAACCAGGACCCAGCTGTTCGGACCCTAGACCTCCAGTGAGTAACCCAACAACAATGGCCTTACACTTTCTCACACACACACTTACTCATATACACACACAGACTGTGTGTGCATTAACCTGAAGTCCAGCGACAGCTGCAGGCATTCCCCTCTTCGCCTATATTAAACAATAAAGAGGGGTGGTATACCTCTGCTCTGCTGTGCCACTGGAGAATCTTGAGGACAAGACCACACCTATCAAAAGTCTGGAGACAGCTTGTCTTCTTTGGAAATGCATTTCATCCTGTTATTTTTTTAATTAAACTACAAAGTTTGATTCATTTCTTTGGTAGCACTTTACCTGGATGGTCCATTGTAGATACCTCATAGATGCTCAGCTGAACTTCAACTAACATTCTGCTGAATATGTATTCAATGCCACTAAACTCTAAGTTGAACTTTTAAATCAACCTTAAAACCCTAACCCTAGCCTTAACTTTTAAATGAACCCTAAAACCCTAA
Source organism: Salminus brasiliensis (assembly GCF_030463535.1). Taxonomy (NCBI): domain Eukaryota; kingdom Metazoa; phylum Chordata; class Actinopteri; order Characiformes; family Bryconidae; genus Salminus; species Salminus brasiliensis. The sequence goes on from NC_132881.1 coordinate 43,395,035, forward strand.
CCTCAAATCTAACCCTAACCCTATCCGAAACCTCAAATCTAACCCTAACCTTAATCTAAACCTTAAATCTAACACTAACCTTATCCTAAATCTCAAACCTAAACCCTAACCTTAATCTAAACCTTAAATCTAACTACAAATCTGACTTAAATCTAATCCTAATCCCTAACCCTAACCCTGACCCTAATCTAAACCTTACATTTAACCCTAACCTTAATCTCAAATCTAACCCTATCCCTTGAGTTCTTCTAAACCTCAAATCTAAACCCTAACCCTAAACTTAATCTAAACCTTAAATCTAACCCTAACCTTATCCTTAACCTCAAATCTAACCCTAACATTATCCTTAATCTAAACCTTAAATCTAACCCTAACCTTATCCTAAATCTCAAATCTAACCCTAACCTTATCCTAAACCTTAAATCTAACCCCTAACCTTAAATCTAACCCTAACCTTATCCTAAACCTTAAATCTAACCCTAACCTTATCCTAAACCTTAAATCTAACCCTAACCTTATCCTAAACCTTAAATCTAACCCCTAACCTTAAATCTAACCCTAACCTTATCCTAAACCTTAAATCTAAACCCTAACCTTAATCTAAACTTTAAATCTAACCCTAACCTTATCCTTAACCTCAAATCTAACCCTAACCCTAACCTTAATCTAAACCTTAAATCTAACCCTAACCTTATCCTTAACCTCAAATCTAACCCTAACATTATCCTTAATCTAAACCTTAAATCTAACCCTAACCTTATCCTAAACCTTAAATCTAACCCCTAACCTTAAATCTAACCCTAACCTTATCCTAAACCTTAAATCTAAACCCTAACCTTAATCTAAACTTTAAATCTAACCCTAACCTTATCCTTAACCTCAAATCTAACCCTAACCCTAACCTTAATCTAAACCTTAAATCTAACCCTAACCTTATCCTAAATCTCAAATCTAACCCTAACCTTATCCTAAATCTCAAATCTAACCCTAACCTAATCCTAAACCTTAAATCTAAACCCTAACCTTAATCTAAACTTTAAATCTAACCCTAACCTAATCCTAAACCTCAAATCTAACCCTAACCCTATCCTTAATCTAAATCTCAAATCTAACCTTAACCTTATTCTAAACCTTAAATCTAACCCTAACCTTATCCTAAACCTTAAATCTAACCCTAACCTTATCCTAAACCTCAAATCTAAAAATATCCTTATCCTTAACCTCAAATCTAAACCTAACCTTATCCTAAACCTTAAATCTAAGCCTAACCTTATCCTAAACCTTAAATCTAAACCTAACCTTATCCTAAACCTTAAATCTAAACCTAACCTTATCCTAAACCTTAAATCTAAACCTAACATTATCCTTATCCTAAACCTTAAATCTAACCTTATCCTAAACCTCAAATATAACCCTACCCTTATCCTAAACCTTAAATCTAAACCTAACCTTATTCTAAACCTTATCCTAAACCCAAGTCCTGGTTGGTAACTAGTGTTGGAATTTTGTTTCTATGGTATTTACGTTACAGTCAAGTGAGCTCTCTCATTGTTAGAAGTGAAGGTCTAACATAATTAGGAACTAACAGGCATCACAGGTGACACAGATGTGCAAATGCACACACACAGCTGTTATCTAGTCCCTGTAGAGAAGTACTGCCAAAAGAATAGGACTCTGCCGAGCAGATAAACATAAACCAGTTGGCACCATGCTGCCTAATGCCAGGTGTGGGCTAGTAGAGGGGTATGAAGCCCCCAGGTATTGAGCTGTGGAGCAGTGGAAGAACTGTGTTCTCTGGAGTGATGGTGCTCCATCCAGAACCACTACAGAAGCCGAAGTGTGAGACAAGCCGGCTCTACTTTCTTTACACTTATTCACATATTACATCACACTGCTGCTCTCATCCTATTAAAGATCGTTCTGTAAATGAAACATCATTAAACATGATCGTGCTGTGAGAATAAGCTTACATCATTTCGCAATAAAAGAGGTTATCAGAGATAATGTGGAACCATATTAAATCAAGGGAAAGTATGCCAGGGCGTTTATTAATTTATACGTATGGGGGGGGGGGGATATTTAACATGCGTTTGGCTCAAAACTCTCAGAGTCATGATTTCTAGAGGCAATGGAACAGCAAAAACAGTCATGGCCCTCAGCTAAATGCTAAATTTCACAACAGTGCAAGTTGTTGAGCCCAAAAACTCACTAATCAGCTAAATAGGTCGTTCAGTTTTACTCATGCAGAAATATTACAGTTGAACTTTGAAAAGGTTGTGGTTTAATGTAGCTTTCAGTGGAGTTAACTGGACTTAGCTTAGCACTGGACTACACTCTAACACCAATGCAGATTCACCACTGAAAGGAATGCTCAACATGGTGGACATGCCCAATATACACTATATCGACAAAAGTATGGGGACACTGTGTCATTCATCATTTCTTCTGAAATCAAAAAGATTTAAAAAGAGTTGATCCTGATTTTGTTGGAATAACTGTCTGTACTGTCCAGGGAAGAAGGCTTTCTGCTTGATTTTGAAGGAGCATTGTTGTGAGGATTTGATTGCATTCAGCAAAAAAAGTGCTAAGTACTGGATGAATTTGTGTTTGTTGTTTGGTGTTTGTGTGCATTTGCACATCTGTACACATCTGCACACCGTTACTTCACTATTAGGACAGTGTTACCACACCATTACTACACTGTTACTATGCTGTTACTACACTATTAGTACATTATTACTAAACTGTTACCTCACTATTACTATACTATTAGTACATTATTACTAAACTGTTACCTCACTATTACTACACTGTTACTATGCTGTTACTACACTATTAGTACATTATTACTAAACTGTTATCTCACTATTACTATACTATTACTATGCTGTTACTACACTATTGTACATTATTACCACACTGTTACTACACTGTTACTATGCTGTTACTACACTATTAGTACATTATTACTACACTGTTACTACACTATTAGTACATTATTACTACACTGTTACTACACTATTACTACATTATTAGTACACTTATTACACTGTTAGTTTTCTATTACTATAATGTTACTATGCTATAATACACTGTTACTACACTATTACTATACTATTCTACACTGTTACTATACTATTACTACACCATTAGTACAGTGTTACAGCATTCGTAATATCCTACTACTGTACTTTACTACATTGTTACTAAGCTGTAATGACACTATTACTATACTGTTAGTACACAGTTATTACAATATTACTATATTATTACTAGACTATTACTATACTATTACTACATTGTTACTATGCTATGACTACACTATTAGTACACAGTCAGTACAGTATTACTACGCTGTTACTACACTTACTACATTGTTACTACACTATTACTATACTGTTACTACACTACCACTGTATTATTAACACTGTTACTATGCTATAACTACACTATTAGTACACAGTCACTACAATATTACTATTCTATTACTATGCTGTTGCTACACTTTTAGTGCACTTAACAGTCAGGGTTCACTTTAAAAGTCCTGTTAAATGTAGTGCTAGGCTTAATCTGAATATTACACAAAATCCTTATTCATTCAACCCAGAGCGACAGTCAGAAGAGTGAAAGGTACTCGAGTGCAGTCAATAAAAAGCTTTCCCACCTACCCTTTTCTTCAGACATCCCAAACACCAGGCCATGTCCATCAGGCCCTCTGTCCAGAGTCCAGCACGTGTTTGCCACCTTTAACCGGGTTTAAACCTTAAACCCTAAAGCCGTTTCCATGCTGAAAGGCTAACACAGCACCTCCAAACTGTGTGCAAGGATAACCAAACTAATCAGCGCTTTATGGCTCCAGTGAGCTTGGTGGCTGCCCAATTTAGCATTAGCGTTTTATCATTTGTTGTCACTACAGACCCACACAAACAGCTTAACTGCCATCAGAGCAGACTTAAGAGAACTTTCTCTCTGTCTCTCTGAGTCTCTCTCTCTCTCTCTCTCTCTCTCTGGCTCTCCCTCTCCCTCTCTCTCTCTGTCCTCCGGCAAATCTCATTTAGAGGGAAATAGAGTTCTCTTTGTGCACTCATGAGGGACAGACAGCCCATGTGGTGGAAGAGGGGAGGAAGGAGAGAAGGAGGGAGGGAAAGAGAGGAGGGTGGGGGTGTGTGGGACAGTGCTGTGGCATTGGAGGGGCTGGTGTGGTGGAGGGGTGTCTCGGTATTTCCTAAAGGGGGCAAAGGGACAACCAGCTGTTGCCGCCAAATATGAGTCTGCAAAGGGTTGTCATGGCAACCAAAATGGGTGTGACTATGTGTGTGTGTGTGTGTGTGTGTGTGTGTGTGTGTGTGTGTGTGTGTGTGTGTGGATTAAGAACTGCTGAGGAGGGATTCAAAGTTTGAGCTCAAAGACTTTCCATCCAGCTTGGCACGTTAAGAATGTCTCTCTCTCTCTCTCTCTCTCACACACACACACACACACACACACACACACACACACACACGTGCACAAAGCCAAGCTAAACACTTTTACAGTCGCAGTCTTGAGTGCCCGCCTCACACACCACAGGTCAAAAGTATGGAATCGCTGTTAAACCTGGCTGTTTTTCAACAGCATGAAATCAGGGTTCTTTGAAGCCGTAACCATTTAAAAGGTACTTGTGAGAACCTTTTATATCATTTAGCCTCTTAAAATCCTCAGAACCACCAGTGGTTGCTGGCTTTTCCCCAACTTCCACTTAACTGCATGTAGTTACCGATTAGTAATTCTTAGGATGTAAGAAAAGTCATTGAGAATAAGGTTCTTAAAGGTTAAAGGTTCTTCCAACTTCAGAATATTTGCGAAACTCGTTCACCAAACCATCACCCACTGAAATTTTTGTCAAGGAACCAAAAGTAGTTCTAGCATCGTTATGTTAATAGCTGTATTCTAAAGTACTTTAATATTGGCCAACATCTTCAGGGGCTTCAAATGTCACATAGGTGCTCACTGGTAACGGACTACATTGTCTGGCGGAAGAATAGCTCATTGTTATTTGTTAATAAATACATTAATAAAATGAACATTGGTGCATTCGAACATATTGGATGTTTATAAAAGCAATAACCCATGAAAGGATGTGTGTTACTCAGATCTTAATGTTCTAAAGTGATCCTAAAGTTTTAGGCACTTTAGTCTTCGCTTCATGCCAAAAACACCCCTTCCTGTGCCAACATCACAATAACACACTTTCATGGCTTTTTGCTTGTCTGATCCACTGGCACCAGCCCAACACACACTGTCAAACATGCCACCATCATGTCAGTGGAGTGGAGTCACCCAAATAAGACCTGCTCTGTGGTGGACCTGTGGAGTCCTGACCATTGAAGAACATGGTGAAAGGAGGCTGAGGCTAATAATACAGTACACAGAGAAACCCAGGGTTCCTGTATGGTGAGTGGAGCAGGTATAATGGGCAGATAGGTCAAATATTCTGATATGACCCTGCATCATATTAAATCTTAAGCTGTTATCTCAGCTCAAGCTGATTGGTGTCTGACTATGGCGAGTGCAATAGTCGAGACACTGGAGCTAGAAGACCCGCCTGCTTCTTCCAAATCAGCAGTGTGGGAAAATTACGACTTTCCAGGAAAGGAGAGTAAGTGATGGAGTGGGCGAGGACAGGAGTGTTGGCATTGTTCCACTGTTGTAGGGTACAGGGTTGCAGACGTCCCGCATCCCACCCTGCAAACACTCTTTTCAGGGAAGTAGCACCAAGCAACAGCTGGAGCTGGACTCTGCCATGAAGCTGCAGGACACTAAACTGAGCTAATGCACAATAAATGAGAGCGGTCAACTGTAAACCCCGCCCACAGAGGACACTGATAGGGCTACTGAGCAAAAAGAGAGAGCAATCAGGGTCTGTTTCTCTCGCTATGTCTGTCACAGCGAGTCTGTCTTGGAATATATAGAATTCCAATTTCCGGGATATTGCTTTTAACTTACTGGCATCAGGGAAGTGTGTGTGTGTGTGTGTGTGTGTGTGTGGAAACACATTGAACATGCTAACGGTAATGTTGTACTGCCTATATATATCGTGGGCCCAAATGTCAGGTGAGAAAGCAGTCAGTGTGTGTAAGCGTATGTGTATGTGTGTGTTTTCTTACCTCCACCACCTCGGTGCAGGCGTAAGCAATGATCCCGTGCTCATGAGCATCCAGTACAGCCACCTGCACCAGAGCATTCGGCTTTCTGTCCCTGAACTCTGGCTCCAACTCCCTACAGGCTGAGTGAGAGAGAGAGGGAGAGAGAGAGAGAGAGAGAGAGAGAGAGAGAGAGAGAGAGAGAGAGAGAGAGAGAGAGAGAGAGGGAGGGAGGTGGGAGCAAGGGTTGGCAAACAGAGAGTAAAAGGTTAGAGAACACAGAACATATACAGGAAGAACAACAGAAAGAAAGGGAAAGTGTGTGTGTGGGGGGGGGGGGGGGGGGGACTGTGGACTGTAGGGGGTGGAGTTGAGGGGCAGTTTCTGTCCCAGAAAAAAACAGGAAGGCACATGACCACATCCAACCTCTCTCTCTCTCATCTAGTATCAAGTACATTGTCTCCCAAGCATTAAAACAACAGCAACTACAGTAAGACAAACAGTAATGACGACAGTGGTAATAAAAACTAGTCTGTCTCTCTCTCTCTCTCTCTCTCTCTCTCTCACACACACACTCTGTTTTTGATAGCAGTTTAATTTCCGCTAGAGAAAGTTTTAGCGCCCTTTAACCCTCCCCCCAGTTTCCTTTAGCAGGAAAGGCCAGTCTGCCCAGTGCCTCACTCCCAGACTAAAGGACAATTTCCCTTCTCTCACCCTACCACTCGCCTCTCTCTTTCTTTCTCTACTACCTCTCTCTCTACCTCTCTCTCTACCTCTCTCTCTACCTCTCTCTCTACCTCTCTCTCTGTACCTGTACTACCTCTCTCTATATATATACCTCTATTACCTCTCTCTCTACCTCTCTCTCTATACTTCTACTACCTCTCTCTCTCTCTCTACCTCTCTCTCTGTACCTCTACTACCTCTCTCTCTCCAAGTCTCTCTCTAAATACCCTTACTACCTCTCTCTCTACCTCTCTCTCTATACTTCTACTACCTCTCTCTCTAAGTCTCTCTCTCTCTCTCTCTCTCTATATATATATATATATATATATATATATATATATATATACTTCTACTACCTCTCTCTCTACCTCTCTCTCTCTCTGTACCTCTACTACCTCTCTCTCTCTCTCTCTCTCTCTCTGGACTGTGCCAGATTTGTGTTTTAGTCGCCACCCACTCAAGCAGCTCCCCCTTAAATGTACTCGTGCACACTAAAAGTGCAAGGAGAGGAAGAAAAGAGCAGTAAACACATCAGTAAAATCAGCGGGAGTAATTTAACTCACTCTGCCGAAGCGCTCCTGTGCACGTTTACACTCCTTCCAGACCTAAATGGACACTGTGGGCGTTCATTTAGCACCAGTGGATCGACTGCTCTGTAGAAACAGAAGCGAGCCTAGCGTCGATTCCAGGCCTTATAACTGTTCCACACATTCATTAATGAGCAGCTAAACGCCCCTCTGCTCGGCTCGGTCTGTTTCTGAGCGAGCTCTGGACACTCAATATCTGTATGAATACTGCATTACACAGCGTTAGTATATCAGAAAGACTGGCACACAGTTTAACAGCATTTAAGAGGACGGGAGCTCGGAGACACAGCCAGGATTGGCTTTCTGAATTGAGGCCAAAGTGCACATTTGATCTAAATGGAGAGGAATCTTCTGGCATATACTGTACACAGAAATCGATCTACACATTAACCGCTGGTCATTTCAGAACACTGGGATTAGCAAACACATTGGGTTGGGAGGACGGTCTAATGGAAGACTGGTCTTAAAGTAATGTTGACCCTCAGAAGTCCAGATATATTACTTTTATTACTATTCAAATGTATGTAATTACATATTTCATTGCAATGTGAGCTCAGCAGTGAATAGATAACTGCTCAGACGGTCAGATGTCATACGTTGATGTTGAGCAGCTGTGTTTGACGTGTTTGAAGGATCTACATGCTTTTCTAGATGGGCCAACAAGTCAATGCAAGGTCATACTATGTGGGTTAGGCAGAGGTGTCAAGTACTGAAGTACAAATACTTCATTACCTTACTTAAGTAGAAATTTTGGTTATCTATACTTTACTGGAGTCATTATTTTTCAGCAGAGACCTGCAGTGAAATGTCCCGACTAAGCCCCACATTTACATTCCAATAAAGCTTATTGATCACACGCCTCTGAAGTTTGACTTTTTGCACCATTACAATGCTTATAGACAACTACTCATCATATTTTCCTCCATGAAGTACATGTTAATGCTCAGTAGAGCACAGAGACGCTCCTTTAATAGAGCTGATATTACTGAAATGCTTCATTTTTAATGGGCAGATCTGCAGCTGAAACAGGAGCCTAGTGCAGCCCAACATTTTTCAACATCAACATTTCAATAGAACATTCTCCTCATTGTGACTTTTAGAGAAATGTGTTTTTGGGAGGGGGGTAGTGCACTATAGACCCCTGTGGCGTGGTCTAAGCTTTTGGCCTTTGTTTTCCTTCCATTACTTTTACTTCTCTACTTGAAGTCGTTCTGAAACCAGTACTTTTACACTTTTACTGGAGTAAAAAGCTTAAGTTGATACTTCAGCTTCTATAGAAGTCTTTTAAACCCTAGTATCTCCACTTCTACCTGAGTAATGAAGGTCAATACTTTTGACACCTTTGGGGCTAGGTGGGTTCCAGGTTCCATTGTTACAGCCCAGTTTAATCTCTCAGGGGTCCCATCTAGACCTGTGCAGTGTACAACCCAGACGGGGCCTACACTTAACCCCTCCTGGTCCCATCACTGATACTGGTGGGCATCCACATGTGGGCAAAATGAAAACAAAATTTGCTGGTTCCCGGATGGGCTACCCATTCAAGCCCCACATGGGCATGTTAGCTGTGGCACCACTCACCAAGTGATGGAGTGGGTTGAGGAGTGAGCAGGTTTATGCTATGGCAACACAGACATTAGATTTATACCCAACTGAAAGCTAGTGGGACTATGTTGGGAGATGTGTGGACTGTAGGAGATGCATGGACAGCAGGGAACAGTGTGTGGGAAGCAGTTAATTTAGATCATTTTTAGAACATGTTATGAAAGTAAGTCATCAAGGCCAGAGGAGGACTTGAGGACAAAATACTGATACAGGCTCTTAGTTATCATAGTTGTTTTATTTGTGTCAGTAAACATTACAGCTGTCAGAGCATCATCTGTCATCATTTTTTATGGCTCTTTGTTTATTGTTTTATTTCAATGATTCAAAAAGGGCAAGTTATTGTAACACAAAGATTAGTCTATTAGTGTTAACAGATATACACAGTAAAGCACCAAAAAAACCCTAAATAATAATAAAACCCCCTTATAGAGAAGCCCACCAACTAGGAGTGAGTGAGACTTCCAAGCCAGATCCATGAGATTAAGGTGTAGGTAAATTTAGGTTTAGGTGAAGATTACATTAAGGTATATAATTAGGTTAGGTTTAGGTGAAGACTAAGGAGTAGGTTAGGTTTAGCTTTAGGTATAGATTAAGGTGTAGATCAGGGTTTAGGTTTAGGTTAAGGTTAGGTTTAAGTGTAGATTAAGATGTAGGTTAAAGTATAGGTTAAGGTTAGGTTTAGGTGTAGGTTAGGTTTAGGAGTAGAATAAGGTTAGGTTTAAGTGTAGATTAAGATGTAGATTAAAGTGTAGATTAAGCTGTGGGTTAAGGTTAGGTGTAGGTGTAGATTAAGTTGTAGGTGAATGTTGAGTTTAGGTGTAGATTGGGGTGTAGGTTCAGGTTCAGATTAACATTACATTTTACATTACAGTTTACAGTATTTCACTTTTACACCACTGCAGTAAATGCAAATAATGTTTTGCGCCCCCTTGTGGACAACTGTACACATGCATATCTGCAAAAGCCCAAAAAGGGTAAAGAAGTATATGGACTGAGGGGGAGTGATATTACAGAATTTTACACTAGTATGACTCGGGTCACTCAGCATTACACACTTCTGGAGTGAGGTTCTTGTGCAGCTTCACCAAAGTTTCATAGTGCAGTAACAGCACTCGGCCCAGAGTGGCAATGAAGGAGACGCCATTCTCCCTGTTACAGTCAGTGGAGCATCAGCATGACTCTGAAGCTGCTATAAGGCAAAATAATTGCTTGCATAACCGGTTATAGGACTTAGTATAAATCATTAGCTGATTCTTATTTTGTGCAAGACCTCTAAATTTGTCTGTGATGCAAGTCAAATGCGACAGGCTGCTTTCACCACAAGTTGAGCATAGCATTACAGCAGAGCATGCACCCGGATGTGCTGCTCTCATCTATAGTCCTCTGCAGTTTCAGATCAGAACCTTTGGTGAGTAGTTTTACAATAAAGCAGATGGCGCTCTGTGTTTGTTTGATGCAACTGCCTGTGTGATAAATGTTTTACAAAATTTAACAGAGGACGGTGTATAAAACTGCAAAATCCATTTGTCTTACCCTCGCCTGCCTCATGTGGACAACAGAGCCCCTCCTGTTAAGAGCATACAGATGTTAAACAGGCTGAAGCTGTCAAAACTACTCCCAAAATCACAAAACACGCAGAAGTACATTTCAGATAGGCCTTATAAAACTGAACAATGGCAATAAATAACAAAAAAAAAAACCTATCTACCGTAAAGCTCAGCTCAAGATTAAGTCACGACTCAAGGGCAAGCAGACATCATGCCACCCTGCCGCCATATTTACGCCAGCTTTCTGATGAGGTACATTATCTCTGATTCCTTCTGCTCTCCTTGATGTGCTCTCTGAAGTGGCTGATCCATCACACACACACATTACACTCTCGAGTGAGACCTTGCTTTCTGTAAATTCAATCCACTGGAGGAATGCCTGACCTCAAATGAAGGAGAAGATTCTGTTAAGTTGCTGTGTCGAGTACAAACATGTGATGAAGTGGGTTAAGGCACCACACTTAGGCCGGATTCCTTCCATGAGAACGCTGTCATAGACCAAAACTGCACGTCGGGAAATAACTCTTTGGTTGTGACGTAAAAATCGATGATCTGAGAAGATTTAATGGACTGTGAAATGGTTTGCCAGTTCAATCTAAAATCTGACTTTTAATGAAACTAACATAAAACTTTGCAAAGCAGTTTAGAAACACCTTCAAAAAACCTCTGCTCTCTTTCACTTTTTACAGTGTATATCGTGCTCCACAGCTGGTGATTTAGAGTCTTTGCGACTGAAGAGCGCCTACAACAGGCCCCGAACTGGCTCTGTGGGTTGTGAGTTCGAATCCCGAGCCATGTCTCTTTGCCATCAGCGGTCTGAGTCTGAGAGAGCACAATTTGCCATGCTCTCTCTGGGTGGGTAGATGGCACTCTTTTGCTCCTCATCTCCCCTCTTAAGTTATGTTAGCTGTTAGCTGGTGCAGTGGAACTGGGGACCCAACACTTTCCTCTGAGAGGAGACATATGTTAAGTACTTACCCACACAGTGTCAAAAGCACTGCTAGTGCTAGGGGGCTCTATGAACAGTTGAGAAAAGGGAAAATTCAAAAAATTCAATTTACAATGATTCTATAGATACAAGACTTTATGCTCACAGCAAAGATTCTCGCGGTTGGACAAAAAAAACTTGTTGTCTCCAAAATAACAGCTTTACAGGAGAAGGAAAAATAAAACTTCCTAAATTTCAACAGAAGTCAATTTAAAAAGAATATTCTATATGTATTATCACAGTTACTGCCACTTAGTTATTTTAGATAATTTATAAACAAGTACATATTTCATTTGTTCTCTTTTTGTTTTACTTTATTTTATTTTATAGAGTGTTTATTTGTAGAATTTATTCTTACACAAACGGTTGCGACAACTGCAATTTCCTTTCTGGGATCAATAAAGTATTTTTGATTCTGATTCTGATCGTGAGTTTTTGATAAAGTGTAGAGAACAACTGCCAGACTTACATTCTAAAAGTCAGAAATGGCACTAATAAGATACAAGGTTTTTGTCTGACAGAGAAGATATGCTGTATTACAGTCATACAATAGCTGCAAATGTTATTAGTCTATTACTGGGAAGAAAAATAAATGATGTTCTTCACATTTACTTCACATCAAGACTAAAAGAAGCTGATAAAAGACTTGGCTTTGGATCTGTTCATATGAAATGTAAATTGAATGTAAATGTAATTCATTATGTAAGTAACATGATCACTAATTATATCATTTCACTTACATATTTATGAAATGCAAATGGACTGTAGGGCTAAACGACAGTAATAACTCAAGACTCATAATCTCACTGTGGCTGTTAATACACTGAAGTGCACTAGATGTAAAAAGCAAGGTCAGTTGAGTTAAGGAGGACACTTTCCTTACTGTTTCTGCACAAACAAAGACACCGTTCAGCATCCCGGGGATAGTCAGGAGGCCCTACCCAGCAGCCAGCTACTTTCAGCTTCAATAAATTATGCTACGAAACCCCCACATTACCAAAATCATCATAATTCTGTTTGAGCACTGGATAGAACCGTTACTTAGAGACGCCTGTGTGTTCAAACAGCAACAGCACAAAGCTAATAGCTCAGGCATGTATGAGGCGTTTACTGCGAGTTTTCTGAGAGCATATCAAACCCTAAATTAGACTAAAAAGGATTTACAATGAGGAATGTCTACTGACTGCTTAAATTCAGCCCAAGATTTAGTTCATTTGTGGCTGGAAAAGCTTCTAAACCAGCGTGGATAATTGAGCTTTAAAGTTTCCTTCTACCATTAATTATTTATCAAGCACCTTTACCCAGTCTTCGACATCGAGGCCTTGAATATTTTAAATATCTGCTGCTTTTATTTGGTAAACAAAGAGGGCGGTAAACTATTCACTGTTTCCTTTTTGGAAAATACTCATACAAAATGCAAAAGAAAGTACAAGGTCACAGAGGATATCAGCCATGAGGAGCATTCAGCCCTAATAAAGAACCATGCTAATACAGCTGTGTGAAAAGGTTATGACACCCCATGAAAATGGTTGTCTTTTTGAACATTTTTAAACATATGGCCATTATATCTTTATGTGAACAATATTGAGAGATGGAGCTAATATAAGTAAACACATACAACTCAGGACATGTCAATTCACCATCATTTATAAAATGTAATTAATAGAAATATAATATTTCTGCGAGAAAACATTAGATCACCACAATGTATTTATTACTACTTATAATGTGTAAAATTAGAATGAGGTGCAGAACATCAGCTGCAGATGACCAGAACATGGTTAGACAGGATTCTGGAGGAGCCTGTCTTATTTAAACGATTCTAAATATTAAAATGTCAGCACAGGATCCAGATGAATCAAGTTTTGCCATGATGGGTACTCACTTTTTTATTGATCTCCTTGCTCACCTCGCATGAAAACCAAACCACCTTTTTAGGTCTGTTTCTGACCATAGATGATATAGAACAGGTGATGCCAAGGTACATCATCATCTGCCATCGCACAGAGACCAAACAAGTTTCATTTTCAATGGAGGTGAGCAAGGAGGAAACCAAAACATCTGAATACCCAATAGAACAAGACTCACACGATTCATCTGTCCAAAGCACATTGTTCTACAAGCCCTGGTGTTCGGACAGTAGAACAACTGATTTCTAATTGTACTGAGATCTTTATAAAACCCTTCCCACACTCCTCTGCATCTACATTTTCTTTCTGAAGGCCTCAGAGAGCTATATGGATCTGGCCATGGTGATCTTCACCCCCCCCCCCCCCCCAACAATCTAGACTAAATGTCTGAGGTTTAAATAAAACAGACTCCTCCAGAATCCTCTCGAACCATGTTCTGAACATCTGCAGCTGATGTTCTGCACCCTACATTTCTAATAATTACATCTCATTATTGTTCAAATGAAGAGCGAATGCTAGTAGTTAAAGGTTTTCATGGGGTGTCCTAACTTTTATATAAAATATATAGTGCTGTATATAAAATATACAGCACTAAAGCTTCATGGTGCTTTCTTTCTTATAATATGTGTGTGTGGGGGGGGGCTGTTTTGGCTGTGGTTCCATTGATGTCTTTTGCAGAAGAGAGTTTAAGTCTCTAAAGCAAACGGAGCCAGAAAAACCCTCACTTTTTACGGCAGCTTCCCCCCGAAAAGACGTGCAAGCTTCAGTGAGCACTTGAGCTCAGTCTCCTGCACTAAACCCTGTAATTTCCTCGAGATGTGACAGGATTTGTAGTGGAGGGAAGCCATTTCATTTGTTCTGTTACTCGTCGCAACTCAAACGAACCGCGTTATACGTCACGTTTAACATCCAGCCTGCTGAGCACGGCACTTTTAATAGGCAGAGAGTGTTTCCAGCCCTCGATTGCGCTTTGAGGAATGAAATCCTTGCCAACCACTTGAATTGTAACCTTGCGAGGGCACCCTGTTCGGCAAAAACTCATTTAAAACCGTCTGTAAGGTGCCGGCTGAATAGAGCTCCGAAAGCAATAAGCACTAACTGCCTGCTGCTCGGTTCTAATGACTCGAATAGAGGAGAAGAAGAAAAAAGGAAAAGATAGATTAGTGGAGATTATTTTAATGTAAGAAAAAAAAACAGTGCGTCAGATGATAAATCTCTAATCTGCAATCTGCCACCCCTGTCTACATACAAACAAACAAACAAAAGCTCATCTACGGAGAGTGTAAACAAGGCATGGGGTGATATTTGCTTTGTTTGTGCGTCTGGTGACGTAGCCGTCCAAGCTCTGCTCAACAGAAAGAGAGACAAGGAGCACTGACAAAAAGACGGAAATCAAAAAGAGACGTTTGCTTTCATGGCATCAGACGAGTGTAATGAAAAAGGAGATTGTGGTCTGGCTGAATACGGGTTTGCGTGTCTCCGAATGTGTGTGTAATTGGGAAAGTACCTGGCTGTAATGGGTTGTAACCACATTTCTCAGTTCAATGTCCCTCAAAGTACAGTGTCTACCATCAGAAAGACACTGCACAGGTCTGATTTGCATGGGAGGTGTGCAAGGATCAATCACCACGCAGGGCAAGGCTCAAGATTCATCTTTCCAAATCACATTGTTCCAGAAGTCCTGGTCTTTGTCTTTGGGTCTGTTCACACCAGGCATTTACAGTGGTTTTGGTGATCAGATCACGTTTGGATAATAAGTCAAGTCAAGCCAAAGCAGCTTTACATAATTAGTAATTAATAAAAACAGAGACAGAGAAGAAAGAAGAAATAACATAAGACATGAAGGATCAAAGACCCCCAGTGAGCAGCCAACGGTGACAGTGGAAAGGAAAAACTCCCTCAGAGCTGGAGGAAGAAACCTTGGGAAGAACCAAGACTCACAAGGGAGACCCGACCCATCCTCCTCTGGTCAGAACTATTTAAACATTAATGATAAAAATGACCAAACCAGATACAACAGATAGTTAATAGTGGTGATATTAATAGTGGCAGATAGTTACAAGTCCATTTAGGTTTTAACATGGTCATTAGGTAGCAGTGGTAGGAGGGTGTGCCGCTGATCTGCTATGAGTGGAGGTGGGTGGGGGGCCTGCTGGTCGGACTGGTAGGTGGCAGCTGGTCTGACGCAGGTAGAGGGGACATCAGCGGGCAATCTTCCAGCAGGTCGGGCTGGGTGGCCATTTACTCGGAGAAGGTAAAAAGAGAGAGTTAGTACTGAGAGGATTTTATGGAGAGCAGAGAATGTTGAGCAGTATCAGAGTGTGTCTGGCGACTCCGGCAGGTCTGACTATAACAGCCTAATTAAAAGGAGAGAGTCAGAAGGTAACACAGATATGGGAGCTCCCTGAAAACGCCAGCATCTGTATCACTACTCCATGTGAAAAGCCAGGTGTAAACACCCCCAAGACGCACTGTGATCGGATTACTGGTCTCGTCCACATTTAAAACAAGGGTGAACGGATTCCGTCAGGCAAGCAGAGGTACGTAGTAAAGTATGTATAAACCCACTCAGAGCACATGCCCTCCTAGAACCCACCCAGCCCACGTTCCACCTATGTGAGCCCCACATGAGCATGTTGGCTGGGTTCCTAAGTCCCTAATACGATTAATAATTACTGTGGATCTCGGCTTCTCTCTTCCTCAATCTCTCTCTCGCTTGTCTATTAGGTAGCATTGGCATTCTTGCACTCATGCTTATTTACCAGTAGATGACGGCAGTATTTGAATTTGTGAATTTCCCCACTGCGGGACTAATAAAGGACTATCTTATTACAGAGTTTGTTTCCTCACCGTTTCCTCATAGTCTGTCACATTTTCTGATAGAGCCACTCTGGGAATGTGAAAACCATTTACTGTTCCACGCCATTGTAGATCCCTCACTGGTCAGTCTCCCAGAGCAGGTGTTTACAGGAAGTGAAGTGGAAGTGATGTACGTGATGGTGTGTTTTTTACACGGCAAAGTAAAATCTCATCGGATCTCATCTGATCACACTGGGGACGCATTTCAATGACAAGTGTAAACAGAATCCGGTCGAAGTAGATTCAGATACTACCCGGATATAAAGTGGAGTTATGACGTAAACTCATTTTGGGAGGTGGCCCATGCCCCCAACTCCTCCCACTCAGCCACATATAAACCCTCAGTCTCACTCCATCACTATGTCAAACACCTGCTCACTCTGCCCCACCCCCCTTTAAACCCACCCCCCTTTTCTCATCTCTAGATAGAGGGGGGCGTTAGCTTCAGCTATGAACCTAGAAGCAGCTCTGAACTCAGCCCAAGGGCCCTCCCCGTTTCAGTCATTAAGGAGGGCAGTTTCCTGGTAAACTTTAGTCTTTCCAGTTGATTTCTAATCTCCTCCCAGACTCAGCTGCATCTACAACCTTCTTTCTAAAAAGTCTCAGAAAGCTTTTTGGATCTGGCCATGGCAACAATCAAATAAGACAGGCTCCTCCAGAATCCTGTGGAGCTCTGCACCGGATTCTGATTTTACACATTTAATAAAAAGTAGTAATAAATATGGGGTGTGTTTTTGGCTAATAATTGCATTTACAAATGGTTTTCACTTCATTTGTGCATCTGGTGATGTAGCTGTTCCAGACGAGTGTAATGAAAAAAGGAGATTATGTGTGTGACTGTGTTGGAGTGTTTGAGTAAGTGTGTGTAATTGGGAAAGTACCTGAATGGGCTGTAACCACATTTTTCAGTTGAATGTGCTTCAAACTGCCTGAGTCTCCCAGTCAATAGTGAGCTGATGCAAGTCAGCAAAAGTGCTGCCGCTGCCGCTGCTGTGCCAATACGGAGAGGATTTATCCAGATTTAATGCCTCTGAGCATTAGGGTTAAACGAACATTTTCCCCGGCTTTAGAAACGCTGTTATTATCTTCAATTCATTACCTTCAAATTGCACAATGTTTATGGCGCAGTTGCCATTTTCTAAATGACATTTGTCAGAAAATAGTGTCATTTCAAAGCCTCAAATTTCCAAGGGAAGAAAATAATAATAATAAAAAAGAAGAAGCAAAGCGCTCGGCTCCAGCCAAGTGGCCCCTACATGAGTAAAGCAGATTTTCAAAGCTGATATTTAAGAACTATGAAAGGCTACATTATGACTCGACTCACAGCAGATTTACGAACCGAACCTTTCCCCAAGTATTTATACAGAAATAAAACTTCCCAAGTGCAGCTTCAAAGCCGTCGGAAGCAGAAATGGACGGAGTTCTTCAAAGCGGTTCACAGTTGGAGTACTAGTAGAGAGCCGCATTCACTCCGCTACTCGGCTCAAAAGGGAAATCCTGACAAATGGCCATGCTGCCGGGGCTAAAAAAACGCACTAAACCCAGCAAGAGCGTGGAGATTGGAGGCTGGTGTTTTTTTGTTTTTTTTTTAAAGGATGAGACCCTACGCAGTACTTTGAGTGATGGAGGAATATTTTAATTTCAGAGTTCAAAGAACCGAGACTCTAAATTGGCACATCTTCGGTAGAGAAAAAAAAAAGTGGAATAAAGCACAGATGGGATCGGCAACATGGCTTGTGTTGTATTAATGGCTGGTAGCCCAGGCCTGCGTTCCGGGTTGAGCTAGTGGATAGGTATGTATGTGAAGGATTGAGGTCTGAATGTGTTTTCTTGTTCGGAAATTGACACTAGCTGCATAAAACAACGAAGGATTTTGAGCTTTATTAGATCCTGTTTATCAAGTAAACATCAGTGAGCTATGAAGAGCCCTACACAGTCGTAGTAGTAGATTCCAGAAAGCCGATTCTTGCCCTTATAACTATTCAATTACAGTAGCTCCAGGAAAATAAGACTTAATGTGATGATGGCTCATCCCTCATGCTCCGTTCTTTTATTAGACCCTAGAGACAACTAATCAATAACTACATGTAAAGCAGTGCCAACTGGCTGAGTTGTTCTAACAGTTCCAATAGTGGACAAACAAAGCCAGGAACCTCCGGCGGTTCAGAGGAGTTTAACATCCTAAAATTACATTTTTCAAATCATGGTGGAACCGAGAACAAATCACAGTCATTATATTTTATTACAGCTCTTAATCTTTCCATTTCGCAGAGTACATTTAATCAAAATAGCCAGAATCGATGCAGCTGGCACTGAAGACGGTAAGGGACTGTCTTTAAAGTGTAAAATATCAAACAAACTTTACCAAGCTCAAATATTATGCAATAAAAAAAAAGAAAAATTGGAAAATTTTGGGAAAATGAAAAAAAAAAACAAAAATTAATATAGCAAAACTAAGTGGCAGTGGAAACAAAGTTTATCATGGCAAAGTCCACCCTCAGCCACAGTGTATGTCCACACTGTGCTGTATTTGTTTGATTATCTTAAAATCATATTAGTAAAACATAAATAAATGCATGTATTTCCTTCCATTCTACCATAATTTCAAATGTTAACATGTTATTAAATGTAACATCATTTTAAAGCTGCTTTTTGAAAAATGTTCTAAAATTGCAAAACTCAAAAAATGCATAACTAAAATTAGACAAAATATTGTAGAAATTATAACTAACATTAAACTAAAATTAACTAAAATTTGACAAAAATCTGTTTAGTTTTCTAAACTAAACTTAGACTAAATATGAAAATAAAATTGATTGCTAAAAAGTGACCAAAACTAATTTTAGTTACAAGATTAAAATCAAAAACTAAATCAAAAATGTGACACAGATTGGAGGCTGGTGTTTTTTTGTTTTTTTTTTAAAGGATGAGACCCTACGCAGTACTTTGAGTGATGGAGGAATATTTTAATTTCAGAGTTCAAAGAACCGAGACTCTAAATTGGCACATCTTCGGTAGAGAAAAAAAAAAAGTGGAATAAAGCACAGATGGGATCGGCAACATGGCTTGTGTTGTATTAGTGGCTGGTAGCCCAGGCCTGCGTTCTGGGTTGAGCTAGTGGATAGGTATGTATGTGAAGGATTGAGGTCTGAATGTGTTTTCTTGTTCGGAAATTGACACTAGCTGCATAAAACAACGAAGGATTTTGAGCTTTATTAGATCCTGTTTATCAAGTAAACATCAGTGAGCTATGAAGAGCCCTACACAGTCGTAGTAGTAGATTCCAGAAAGCCGATTCTTGCCCTTATAACTATTCAATTACAGTAGCCCCAGGAAAATAAGACTTAATGTGATGATGGCTCATCCCTCATGCTCCGTTCTTTTATTAGACCCTAGAGACAACTAATCAATAACTACATGTAAAGCAGTGCCAACTGGCTGAGTTGTTCTAACAGTTCCAATAGTGGACAAACAAAGCCAGGAAAATGTGACACGGGCTCGGCGAACCAGACGCTCACAGAACTTTAATGATCAGCGGTTGATTCACAACAACAGGTAGAGATATGGTCCAGGTCAAAACCAGCAGGACAATCAGATACATGGAATAGGCAAAAGCAGAGTCAAAAAGTCGAGCAAGGGTCAAAACTATAGGCCCGTTAGATCGTACAAACAAAGCAAAAGGACCTGGCAAAAACGAGAAATCCAGAGACGGAAAATAGGTCAGGTCAGTCTTTAAATACAAACAGGTCAGTCTTTAAATACAAACAGATGAATGAAAACAGGTCATTGTAATTAATACTCTGGTGACGCTGATCGTGGGAACCTTTCCTGATTGGTTGGAGAAAGGGTTTGTGACTGTTGCAGAAGTCCATGAGGCATCATGGGAATTGTAGTCCAGGGTGTCAAGAGAGATAGGAGGTGAACCTGGGAGTGTGACACAAAATCACCTGCCAAAATGAACACTGCTCAGTATTTGCTGATACTCTAATGATTCCAAATGGCTTAAATAAATCCAATTGGTTAAATATAAATAAAACAACAACAGCAACTACAACAACAACTCAACTCGGTATGTAAATATGAATATGAATGAATGAATGAATATGAATTTTCTGTTTTTCAGACTAAGGGATACAGCCAGGGCCTAAAGGTTAGAACAGTGGTTTGGGTCCCTGGGCCCTGAGGTGGCTGCCCACTGCCCCAGGTGTGTGTTCTCACCGCCTTAATCTAATGTAGTGTAAGTGTGGGTGTTCACAGCCACACATGGGTTAAATGTGGAGGTTGAATCCCGCTTTGTCTCTTTTTTATAGACTGGGAGTGGTGGGTGGCATCCCTTCAGATCCCACTGAAATGTCTGTGGGTTAATATGTAGTAATTTCACTCTCCTGTTGACTGTTTATATGATGTGTTTCATTAAAAAAGCTTTTGCTGAACTTCTGAAACTGTTGTTGGCCTGCTCCCCTCATTCCTGTCTTGTTGTTTCCCATTTGTGTTACAACCTCAGTTAAACGAGTCGCTGGGGGTTGTAACAGAGGAGAACACACGCACTCTTCAACCAGCTCTTTGGTAATACTGAGGAAAAAATAATTAGAGGTTTTGCAAGTGGTGATAATGAGACGAAATAAAATAACAAAAGAACAGAAGAGCTGCGTTAAACCATTCCCCTCGGCCTTTCCCAGATAGCTGCAAACATTTTAAGACCTATTTTTGGTAAGACACAGCGGCCCACTGGAAGCTAAGCTGCATATATTTCAATCTCCCCGAGAGCCGGACGCCTTTGATGAGCTCTGTAGGCGTCCGAGTGTGAGCTGAAAGGTGACAGGCTGGAATCTGACCGTGATCGTGTTAGCACAGCTTCTATCCAGTGTTGCGCAACTGCATTAGCCGGAGCTATCTTCCCATTGGTTCCGTCTCCCCATGCAAACAAATAAATTCCCCTTCTCACTGCGGGATCAAATGGCGATGAGAGTCTGTGAAGTCACATTTGATCCAGCATGCAGGAGTTAGCAAGCCGCAGCGCCAGCGTCAGGGGAGACGGTGTGTGTCTGAGATGATAAGTGTCTCCTCCGGCCCGAGAGATTCCCCAGACAACCGCAGGGCTGCCGTGGCAGACGGCTTTCCAGACACCTGCAGGTGTTTTTTTTAAGAACACACAATGCACACCGTTGTGTCATGGAAACCCACAAGGTGAGGAAACTAGCAATGACCTGCATCCTGCCAGACTGCAGTGTCTCACTGCAGACGCTACACAGTAAACACTGGCGACTCATGGATAGATGGATAGAAAGTAGTGACTTACATTTAAATGATGTGACACAGGTAAGAGAATGTAGGTTGAGGTAGGAGTCTTGCCCGAGGACTCATTAGTATAAGCAATCAAACCCTAGCCTGTCACAGGGAAGTCAGTGTCTGTATACATACAGTCATATCAGGGCCGTTATATCAGCTCCACATATAGGGGCACTTTGTAGTGTTATAATTACAGACTGTCTATTATTACAGCCTCTGATCACCATCTTTGTCAGTGGTCAGGACTCCACAGGACCACCACAGAGCAGGTAATATTTAGGTGGTGGGTCTTTCTCAGCACTGCAGTGACAATGACATGGTGGGTGCAAGTGTGTTAGTGTGTGTTGCGCTGGTACGAGTGGATCAGGCACAGCCGTGCTGCTGGAGATTTTTAAATAGAGTGGATAGAGAGCGGACACAGTAGACACTCCAACCTAGTTGGTGCACCTTGTAATGTAAAGTCAGAGGCAGAAGCTCATCTGATGCTGCAGAGTTTGTGTTGGTCATTCTCTAGTACTGCATCAGTGCTCACAGGATACTGCTGCCCACAGGATGCTGCTGCCCACAGGACGCTGCTGCCCACAGGACGCTGCTGCCCACAGGATTGTGCTGCCCACAGGACGCTGTTAGCTAGATATTTCTGGTTGGTGGACAATCCTCCAGTCCAGCAGTGACACTGAGGGCTTTAAAACCTTTTATATTAATAGGTCCTATATGGTGGAAGTGGAACTAGTGGAACTAGTGGAACTAATGTGCTGGGCCAAGTTCTTTCCAAACTAGGGGTGGTTCAGTTGCTTTCATTGTAAACATGTCTCATTTTTCTTCAGGATAAACTCAAGGAATAGAAAACGTTATATTAGCAACGTAAACATAACCAACAAAAAAACTAAAACCCAGTCTTTTTGCTTTGGGAAACCAAAGGTGCCATATTTGTTTGGGGCCAATGCACAAAATGACAAAGCAATATTCAAGTAAAAAAACATACATATGTTGGGAAAATAAATTATTTCTGGCATGTATTTGCTGAGATGAGATTGTTGACAGTACAGGTGTTGCTAGCAATTTCAGCATAGCTTTGCCAATTCTACACTAAGGAAGCAAACATTAGATACCAGACATATCTTGGCTGACTGATTAACCCCCTTCAGCCCTGTTTCTTTCTTCTGTCTTCTGTCTTTGCCATTGAGGGATTAAACCGGGGGATTAATTAGGGGGATCAGATACCCCACTCCCCCTGTATTTTACACCCTGGCCACCAATAAGTGCAGACTTACAATAGGCCAATGCAATCCAGAGCCCTAATAGCATTAGCACACACACATTGAATCTAACAGCACTAACCTTGCGTCCCACGATTGACCTTCACCTTTCTGACCAAAGCTTCTTTTGACTGAAACAGAAATGTGCCTTGACCCAAACGCATGGAGAAGTGACTCAAAGCCCCAAGATAGCAAAGGGGACGTTAAAAAAGGGTCAAGGACGACTACAAAGGGACCACAATCTTATCTCTGCCACTGGTTCCCATCTGATCAGCCCTGGCACTTTTTGCCATCACACAAACAAATCTTAACAAGAAATCTGCAGGGAGGAACATGAAAGAAGCAGCAGCGACAGACAGAAAGCAGCAGAATTGGGGGTTTCCACAGCAGGGCCAAGAAAAAGAGCTACTCTTTTCACACCATTACATTCAGTTTCATCAGATACTGCCACTACAATTCTAGAACACCCATTCCAAGTGACGAGACCTCCCACTCACAGGACGTTTACATATACACGTCATGGCCAAACGTATGTAGACACCAGACCATCACATCTAGATGAGCTTGATGAACATCTTATTCCAAAATTATGGACAGTATATACATGAGTCTGGAGTGTGTCTATGGCAATTATGCCCATATGTTTGTCCTGTTTAGCACCTTTGTTAATCCCATGAAGTGCTTAGTGGGCTCTGTGCATGCCACTGGAGTTCCTCCACATCGAACTTGACAAACCACATCTTTACAGGCCTTACTGTGAGTACAGGGGGACTGAAACAGGAAAGGCCCTTTCCCAAGCTGTTCCTACAAAAGAGGATCATTAGTGTGAATGTGATGGGCAATGCTTCTTTGCCATCAGCAGCCAGATCCTGAGAGAGCATAATTGGCCATGCTCTCTCTGGGTGGGTAGATGGTGCCCTCTCCCTCATCACTGTCCTCATAGTCTGTTGGCTGATGTATCAGAGCGGGGGATCCGGCACTTTCCGCTGAGCATGTTGGCTGCCTACTAATGCTGCATTGGTGGTCATTCAACCCTCATCATTGCTCCTTCATCAAATTTGACTATAGCTAATCTGCAAATAGGTATTGTTCTCCTGGCGTCAGACACATGATTGTCACGTCTATATGGGCAGTAGTAGAGTTTGGAGGTTATAAGGTCATCCACTTTTTGGGAAGGCTTTCTACGTGAGTTTGGAGTGTGTCTATGGGAATTCTGCCTATTTAGTCAAAGAGTTTTTGAAAGGTCAAACACTGATTTTGGCTTGCAATCGATGTTCTTGTTCATCCCAAAGGTGTTCAGTGGGGTTGAGGTCAGGGATCTGTGCAGGTCACTGGAGTTCCTCCAATCCAAATCAGATAAATCATGTCTTCATAGGTTTAACTGTGTGTGTATAGGTTGTCTAGAACAAAAATAGGCCTTTCCCAAACTGTTCTCACAAAGTTGGAAGCTCATAATTGTTTAAAATGTCTTTGTGAGCTGTAGCATTGGCATCAACCTTCATTGACACTAAGGGTCTGACCCAAACCCTAAAGAACAGCCCTAGACCCCTATTATCCCTCCTCCATCAAACTTTCCTATCTGCAGTAGGCATTGTTCTCCTGGCATCTGACAATCCCAGATACCTCCATCAGACTTCCAGAGAGTGAAGCGTGATTCATCACTCCAGATAACACATTTCCACTGCTCCACTGAGAGCATGCTTTACACCACTCCAACCGATGCTTGGCATCGTGCATAGTGATCCTAGGCTTGTGTGCACTTACTCGGCCATGGAAACCCATCTCACAAGGCTCCTGATGCACAGCTCTTGTGCTGATGTGGCAGTTTGAACTCTGTAGCGAGTGACGCAACAGAGAATAGGTGATTCAGCACTCGGCTGCCCAGCTCTGGGACTTTCCGCGGTCTACTGCCTTGTGGCTGAGCTGCTGTTTCACAGTGATAGCACTTACAGTTAACCAGGGCAGAAATTTACTAAAGGTTCCACAAATGTGACAAATGTGCCAATGACAATGTCATGCTGCTGCCAGCATTTGTCTATGGAGACTGAGTGGCTAAATCCATGACTTTATACGCGACGGTATGAGATTTTCATGTGATAACCGTCTAAAAAAAAAATAGGCGGTTTTGCGATCTCATGGTATACGATATTTCATAATTTTTCCTCTTGTTGTTGTTCCTTTTCTTTGCATTATTATTGTACACTGACCCTTAAAGGAATGAAAACGGGAGTTTTTTGGTTTTGTTTGAACTAAATATTTCCTATAGTTTGAACAATGTATTAATAATTATTTTGCATATAACAATGTATATAAAATATTATTTTATTTTAATTATGATGATTATTGTCTTAATTAATTGATTTATTGTTTGGTTTTTAAAACTCTGAAAATAGTCAACATTTTTGTTTGGTTGCATTTTGTCCCATAGAAAGTTCCTATAGATTTTTTCCCCCATAGAAAGTTTTTCCTGTATGCTATTGGAAAATTCTCAGTGTTTGCTATGGAAACTCTCAGTGTTTGCTATGGAAACTCTCAGTGTTTGCTATGGAAACTCTCAGTGTATGCTACGGCAAATTCTCAGTGTATGCTATGGAACATTTTCAGTGTATGCCGTGGACAGTGTATGCTATAAAAAATGTTCAGGGTATGCTATGGAAAATTCTCAGTGTTTGCTAAAGACAATTCTCAGTGTTTGCTATGGAAAATTCTCAGTGTTTGCTATGGAAAATTCTCAGTGTTTGCTATAGACAATTCTCAGTGTTTGCTATAGACAATTCTCAGTGTTTGCTATGGAAAATTCTCAGTGTATGCTATGGAAAATTCTCAGTGTATGCTATGGAAGATTCTCAGTGTTTGCTATGGAAAATTCTCAGTGTATGCCGTGGACAGTGTATGCTATAGAAAATGTTCAGGGTATGCTATGGAAGATTCTCAGTGTATGCTATGGAAAATTCTCAGTGTATGCTGTGGACAGTTCTCAGTATATGCTGTGGAAAATTCACAGTTTTTGATATAGAAATATAAAGTGTTTGTAATATTTCATGACATTTTTCCTATTTCATGTGACATTTCACTCATATGCCACAAACTGTATCGTGTAGAGTTAAAAGTGGAGCTGGACTGAAAAGGAGGCATCATTTTTTTAAGTTTATGTTTTGAGTCACAAATAAGAGATGGTGTCAGAGAATATGTCAAACACTTTTTTCGTAAAGTTGCAGTAGATTTCTGCAGGAAGTGGCATTATGCAAAGCCTTTTTATCACATGCAAAAATTACTAGCCGGTGGAAGCCTAGCTACTGTATATCGTAATAGGAGTGTAGCATTATGCTGTTAATTAAATTAAGTCTGAATCCATTTGATTTTGCCCTTTTCTCCCGAGCCCCTGCCCCTCCAAATGTCGCTGCACAGGCCTCATGTCACAGAATAGCATAAATAGTCACAGAAATATTATTAAAAATTGCTAAATGAAACTTGCTTCATTTCAGGGCCTGAGAAAACGCCAGGACTGTGTCCTGTACAATGTCACGGCCCTGCCATATACTGCAGGTATTCATTAAAAATGAAGCACTCACTTTTTCCAACTGGTCTCACTTGGCAGGCTGTCACTTTAGCATTCCATCTCTCTGACACAGCAGAAACACACTCACCGATCAGCTAAGTTGATGTCAAAAGTCCCTTAACATGGTTTTACATCAAGAAACATGTCATTTGATATAGATGTGGGATTAAATAGAGATCCAAACTGACAAAGGAAGTCAACACTAGCTGAAGTCAGCCTTTTATAAAGCCTCACTGTATGCAGAACCATCTCCATCTGCCATAAAAGGCTCATTTACGCGTAATGCAGCCTTAGAAACCGTCCCCTTTAGTGTCGTTATTGACTATCCTTACAAAGACTAAGCTACACAATGCACACCCTCACGTATTCCCTTAACATCAGCAAGTACAGCCTAAATGGCAAGTGTCTATGTCATTCATTACCACAACGCTACAGTGTATGTAGTAGTGGCTCACTGGGTAGTGCACTGGGTCCTTGATCACAAGGTTGTGGATTCGATTCCCAGGTATGCTCTAAGCTGCTGCTTTTGAGTTCCTAACACTTATCCACTGACCCTCACCTTCAGACTACAATGGGACTGATTCAGCATTTATTAATATAGCTTAACATACACTACATGGACAAAAGTATTGGGACACCTGCTAATTCTTTCTTCTTCTGAAAAAATCTGCTTTTGTTGGGGTAAATGTCTTAGTAGAGAGCCATGAGAGGGATTTCTACTAAATTCTGGAGCACTGCTGTGAGGATTTGATTGTGTTCAATAACAAGAGCGCTAGTGAGGTCAGGATGTTGGATGATCACCACCCCACCGTATCCCCAACTCATCCCAAAAGTGTTGGATGGAGCACCACCATCATTCCAGAGAACATAGCTCCACTGCTCCACAGCTCAATGCTGGGGGGGGGGGTTTATAACCCCCTTGCCCATTCTTGGCATGGTGCCAATGTTTGATGTTCATTTGCTCCTGGCAGTACTTTTCTATAGGGACTTGCGTGTAATTGCTCTGTGTCTACAATCTGTGTCAGCAATGGATGCAACTGAAAGTAGTTGAATACATTAATTAGAAGGGGTGTCCACAAATATTTGGACACACAGTGCATGTTTCTCACTAAATGGGTAGCTGCCATTTAAACCCTGAAAACGGCTTTGGTGAAGGAGGTAGCAGAAGGGGCAGACCTTGGCAGGCCTATTCATTTTTACTGCAGTGGCATTGCCACGCGTTAGATCAGATGTATTTCTGTGCTTTTGGATGACACGTTATTCAGAAGATGAAATTTCATTCATCAATAACATGACTTGCCATTTCAGCACCTGTGACACTGCTGTGCCAATACAATTATATATAATTATGCTGAATGTGATTCACAATTACCATAACAATTCCCCACTCAGAATAATCGCACTTGCCGATCCATGGGGCTGCAGTAATGCCCTGCTGTTTATTTTGTACGACTGGAATAGGCAGCACAGTTCACCTAAAGGACAAATTTCTTCTGTTATTAGTTTTGGCTCAAATGAATCTAAATTCCATTAAAAATAGACAAGGAGCCATGGGCCTGCTACGGGAGACCACTATGCTCTTTGAATGATGGGTATTTGTTGCAGTAATTATATTACCACTTCAATTAATGTGACAACACTATTTGCATCCAATCGCTCGCGACACCCATATCCCCATTTCTCAGAGAAAATTGCTGTCCTTCCTCCTGCTGTGGACGTTACAGACCTCTATCAGCCTTTGTGAGATAATATTATACACCAAAGACCTTGCTGCCTGCTTGCAGACCTTTATATAATAAAGCCTGTACATAACAGTCAGAATGGCTTTATTAGACACTGCTTGGCCTCTGATAACAGCTGCCTTCTATAAGACATTAGAGAGCGGGATCACCTTGGGCCATATTGTTTGTAGGTACTGAAAAAGCATTTGGTGAAACAGAATTAGAGTTCAAGAACTGTGGAAGGAACTGTGAAGAACTGCAGGAACTGCAGAGGATGGGTAACTAACAATCATTGCAAACAATGTTTTAAATATTTAAGGGATGCATTAGGGAGTGTTGTTGGTTCCAATACCACTATCAGCATTGCCAAAGTGTAATATCGCACAGACTAAATGGACAAAAGCATTCATGGTTTCTTTCATTACCCAAAAACAAGGGTATTAAAGATTCTGAACTTTTATTCTGCTTATGTTGAAGTAACTGTCTCTACTGTCCAGAGAAGAAGACTTTCTACTAGATTTTGTAGGAGCATTGCTGTGAGGATTGTATTGCATTCATTAACAAAAGTGTTACTGAGGTCAGGATGTTGGAGGATCACCACCCCACCCCAACTCCCCAACTCATCCTAAAAGTATTGGATGGAGCACCAACCTCATTCCAGAGAACACCGTTCTTTCACTGCTCCACAGCTCAGTGCTGGGGGGCTTTTTACCCCTCTAGTCCACGCCTGCTATTAGACATGGTGCCATAGGTTCATCTGCTCCAGAGAGTCCTATTCTACAGTAAAGTAGCTGAATGCATTCATTAAAAGAGGTATCCCCAAACATTTGGTCTGTATATATAGTGTGTATCAATATTAAACTCAGATATTAGTGTCACACTGCCTACGACCGCAAGGCCCTGAAGAGAGTGGTGAGGACAGCGGAGTCCATCATAGGCTGACCTTCCAGACCTGCAGGACATCTACCGGTCCCGCTGCTTGAGAAAAATCCAGAAGATCCGGATGGACTGTAGCCACGCAGCACATGGCCTGTTCACCTTACTGCCATCAGGCAGGAGGTACCGCAGAATCCAGGCCAGAACAAACCGGCTAATGAACAGTTTCTACCCACAAGCCATCAGGTTCCTGAACAAGATGTGAACCTTTCACCAACACCACTGCACTCGGACACTTTATTATTAATACTCTATATATCACTGCTATGGACAACATCACTAAGTCACTTTATACAAAAGGAAGACATGAACATACATATTTATATTTAGCTCCACTCTCTCTCAGACTATACCTGTCTGCACTTATTTAACATACTTTTTTATATAACTTTATTTCTAATATGTTTAGTATGTATACAGTTTGTCCTCCTGTCACCACTATTAACTTTCCGCTGTATCTGGTTTGGTAATTTTTATCATTAATGTTTAAATAGTTCTGACCAGAGGAGGACGGGGTCGGGTCTCCCTTGTGACTCTTGGTTCCTCCCAAGGTTTCTTCCTCCAGCTCTGAGGGAGTTTTTCCTTGCCACTGTCGCCGTTGGCTTGCTCACAGGGGTCTTTGATCCTTCATGTTATTTCTACATTCTTCTCTGTCTCTGTCCTTTATTAATTACTAATTATGTAAAGCTGCTTTGTGACGACAACATAACTGTTGTCGTCACAAAGCAGCTTTACATAATTAGCTATACATAAAATATACATAAAAAGCTATACAAATAAATCTGACTTGACTTGACCTGTAGAGCATCAACCTAAGCCTCACCACAAGCATTTCAATGCATAAATGTCCTGACATGTTGTGCAAATGACAAATAAACTTGATACTTGAAACTTGAACTTGAAACTTGTGGTGTCTGTTGGCTAACATAAGAGTAGCTGTTAGCTGTGTCCCCAAAGTTTGTTCAGCTGTTCAGTGATGAAAGGATGTAGTAGCTGGTTTCAAATGACTAGTGGGTAAAAACTGGCAACGATAAAATTGAGAATTTGCTGTCATGCAAAAACCTTGTATCTCCAAAATATCAGCTTTACAAGAGAAGGAAAAGTCTTTCTAACAATCAATGGAAGTCAATGTAAAAAGATTTTATTTCAAGTCATTTTAGAGCATTTCTATTGGTCAGCATGAAAATATGACACAAGGTAAAGAACCACTGCCAGATTCTAATTATGTCAAAATGTGAAAAACAATGGAGCAACAATGGAGCAACATGGTTTTTGCAGGACAGCAACGCTTTGCATTCAATATGGTTCTTCATGCAATGATACAGCTGTAACTGTATATTTCCTCAGTTGATAGCACCAGCTGCCTGCCTTTTACATTGTGTGAACATTTCACAATGAATGGAACAACAGAAATGAATCACAACAACTAGAAATAAAATCTTGTTACATTAACGATAACCATTTCAAAAATACCAGATTTAGTTTTTCGGACTGTGACGATATAATTATCTCTCTTCTAAGGCATTTCTAAAACATTTCCCTCTCCCTCCTTATGGCAGCGATGGACAGATCTCTTATGCATCCAATTTGCTGAAACAGATGCTGTTTTGCATCGGCATTGACCTTAATGATGTGCTTGATAAACTTCCATTTCAAATTACAGGGAAACAGGAATATCCAGAGGTTAGCAAATGGCTGAGGCTAATTATTGTAATTTTAGGCTGCACTCCACCACCTCCCTGTCCAACCACCTGCCTACAAATGATGCAATCAGCAAACTTATCACAACTCTTTATCTACTATAAACACAGGATGCCAAACCATTGTGTTACATACTCGACAGCTTTACATTTTCTACAGTCTGCATGAGCTGTGCCCAGTGTCTACAGATACCTGCTGACTATACGTATGTCAATACTAGGTCCTGATTAGGGCTGTAGACTAGTTATATACTAAACCTGCACATGGTATAGAACTAAAGCTACACAAAGCTAAGGGATAAGCTCTGCCAAGGAAAACGCCTCACATGTTGGAGCAAGAAGGACATAAAAGTATAATATATGGAAGGGCCTTCAGGACAGGGCCAAAGAGCCACAAGGGTAAAGCAGCTCATTTGTAAAGTATCACAGGTGAGCAGTGCGCTTTCCTTTATTCTTTATTACAGCGGGTTGATGAGAGGGTCACCCACATGCAAATAAAGAGCCATGACCAGCGGCTCCTTTTGAAGCCCTTTTTAAAAACGGACATCAAAAAGCCACAATGCTTAATTTGCACAACAAGCCAGGCTTAATGAGACATCCTGATGAAGTTTTAATTACCATTCTGCCTTTAAAGCCTTTAGTGGAAGATATTTTACACAGAGGCATTTTCATGCCTGGGATTAACATCTGTCTTGAGTGATCTGACCAAGTGAACGGAAAGACATACAGCTGTTTGTACCTGGTCGCCCATATGTCAAGTCAAGTCAAGTCAAATTTATTTGTATAGCGCTTTTTACAACTGTTGTCGTCACAAAGCAGCTTTACATAATTAGTACTTAATAAAGAACAGAGACAGAGAAGAAAGAAGGAATAACATGAAGCGTCAAAGACCCCCGTGAGCAAGCCAACGGCGACAGTGGCAAGGAAAAACTCCCTCAGAGCTGGAGGAAGAAACCTTGGGAGGAACCAAGGCTCACAAGGGGGACCCATCCTCCTCTGGCCAGACTGTTTTAAACATTAATGATAAAAATTACCAAAGCAGATACAACAGAAAGTTAGTAGTGGCAATATTAATAGTGTCAGACAGGCACGAGTCCATCTAGGTCTTGAATGTGTCTACTGTCACTACTGGATGTCATTATTGGATGAAGGAAACTGAGCACATTTGCTACACCAGTCTCTTGAGAAACGTTTCAAACTCAAGAAATTTGTATTTAAAAATAAAATTCAGTCATATATGTAGGCCCTCGCTAAGCTAGTCTTTGCATAGCTAGCTTAACTATAGATCCACTGAGTACCAGACAGCCCAGTGCAGCTGCCATTGACTAGCTAACTGCTCAGCTACCGACACAAGAGTTGCTGATAACATCATGCGTCTGAGAGTCGAGCGACTGGTCTGTGTTCCATATAACTGAGGCTCAAATCACACATTTAGAGGATGAAGCCTCATATCTGAGAGCGCAGAGTCAAGTGAATGGTCGGTCTTCATGTGTTTTCCAATGTGTTCAGGCACATTTAGTTGACTGATTCATCCAGGTTTGCCGTAGTTAATTAATCCCAGCATGTTGCTAAATTCGCAACCAGAGCTACAGTGGGCTTGTTTGATATTTTCCCCACCTGTTTTCATAGCAACATCGCCAATCAGTGAGCTCCAAAAGTGCCCCTATTCTATGACTCTATGGTTCTCAGTCTCTTGAGAAACGTTTCAAACTCAAGAAATTTGTATTTAAAAATAAAATAAATTAAGTAATGGCTAACTTATAATGTAACTGACTACAAAGCATTTTTTGAGCTACCTCAACACTGTATATTAAGTTACAGGGAGCAGTGTTGTTATCCACTATGCTGACCAACACTCTCACATGTTCTATTACCGTCACAGTGAGCAGTTGCAGAGAGGGAGGGCTATTAGTCTTCCTTCTACATATATTTATATTATTTTTTAATTACTACACTGTGCAGTTTCAAATCAATCATCCAATAAATGTTAAACCGTCAGTCTGACATTTACAGATGTTAAACTGCTCTGCATCAGGAGAGAGAAGCTGTTTAGCCTTGGCTTAGTTCAGGCCTGGCTGACTAAAAGCCAACAACTGTCTTACGACTCAGATCGAGCAGCTGCTGGACAGAAAGCTGTTTTTCTCAGTGGGTTTGGATCTGTAGGCCCTCGCTAAGATAGTCTTTGCATAGCTAGCTCAACTATAGACCCACTGGGTATCAGACAGCCCAGTGCAGCTGCCATGGACTAGTTAACTGCTAAGCTACTGACACAAGCATTGCCGATAACATCATGTGTCTAAGAGAGTCGAGCGACTGGTGTCTGAAGATGGCTAGCAGGCTGAACACTACAGCACAGTCTGTGTTCCATATAACTGAGGCTCAAATCACATATGTTTATGGGAAAAAGCCTCATATCTGAGAGTGCAGAGTAAAGTGAATGGTCTGTCTTGGAAGCATTTTCCACTGTGTTCAGGCACATTTAGTAGACTGATTCATCCAGGTTTGCCGTAGTTAATTAATCCCAGTATGTTGCTAAACTCGCAACCAGAGCTACAGTGGGCTTGTTTGGTATTTTCCCCACCTGTTTTTTATAGCGACATCGCCAACCAGTGAGCTTCAAAAGTGCCCCCATTCTATGGCTCTCTTAAATGCACATGGGGAATGAGTACATTTGACCATATACTAGATATAGACACAGAACAGACATTTGACACATCGGACACATCGTAATTTTGAAACATTTCCCTCATTTTGAGATACCAACATTTTTTAAAATGCTGCAGGATACCGTATTACTGTTATACCACCCAACTCTATTTACATTAGAAGAGGGAGGGGAGGGGGGCTGCTTAAAGCATCCTATAGATAGTACTGGGCCATCCTACCTGGACAGAATCAGGCCAGTTAGACTTTCTTGAATGGCTGTGGCATCTCCAGGGGTCAAACTTGCAATCTCCCAACGATGGGGCAAACACTAAGACATTTGTCCCACTCACAGCTCTGAATAGTTCCACATATACTTTTTATCAAATGCTTTTCAAAGACTTTTGCACCATACTCTATATTTCAAGACTGAATTTTAATACAGCCTGGTCTGCTTTGCTGAGTCAAACATTTTTGCTAATAGCTCTGCTAACAGCTTGGCGCATAAATATGTCATGTGCTTTTTTAAATTACACTATGGAAATCCATCCCATTTCACTCTCCTCAATGCCTCGATCTAATCATAGCAGGTCTACAGACATCATAAAAGAACTCCAGGCACTTTGAATTCATTCCACACTGAAAGAAGTGAAGCATTACATTAACTTGATCATCATTTCCACATTCGCAAACTACACAAAACACTAGGCACTCAACTTTAGGTAAACACAGTACGGCTCACCACCTCTAACTCAACCCGCAGCAGGACAGAGCTGCTATACATCCCCGGAAACTGCTGGACTTCAAAATGATCTTGCCATCTCCTTTGAGAACTCACTGGTCACTCCATCTACAGAAGCTGGAAGCCTTGGTGTAGTCGTGGATGATCAGTTATCATTCTCAGGTCATGTTGCAAACGTAACTCAGTCCTGCAGATTTCTCCTGTACAACATCCAGAGAATTCGACCCTTCCTCTCTAGAGAGTCGCCCAGGTGCTACTGCAGCTCTCTTCTGGCTGGTCTCTCTCTGCGCACCATCAGACCCCTGCAACTCATCCAGAATGCAGCGGCACGGGTCGTCTTCAACGTTCCTAAATTCAGCCATGTCTCTCCACTGCTGCGTTCTCTCTTCACTGGCTTCCTGTAGCTGCTGCTATCATCAGATTCAAAACCCTGACTCTGGCCTACAAAGCCAAGAAGCCAAAAATCTGATCCGCACCCAGAGCCCTTCCAGCTTCAAGTACGGCTCGGCTCGACCCGCCATCCCTCAAAATCCACGGAAGACGAGCGTCCAGGCTTTTTTCTGTCCTGGCAATGAAGTGGTGGGACGAATGTCCCCTGGGTGTCCGAACAGCAGAGTCCAACGCTCACGGTCTTCAGACCCTACTCTTCCAAGAGTACTTGGGTGAAGAGTAGAGTGGTCACCTTATTGACTTGTATTTAGTAGAGTCTAAGATTAAAGGTATCCTTGAATTTTAAGTCTATTCTAACTAGCTGAGGTTTTTCTTGGGTAAATAGCAAAGCACTTTTGTAAGTCGCTCTGGATAAGAGCGTCTGCTAAATGCCTTAAATGTAAATGTAAATGTACAAAATTAACTACATGTAGTCAACTTTGATTCAAGGTGCTTCACTCCTGGGTTTAATAACTGATAAAAGGTCAGGGCCAGTAAACACATGGAGACCCAGGGCAGGCGGAGTGTGTCCACTCCAGAGAGGCTGACACTGAGGGGAAATAAGCTTGTTAACACACAAGCAGGCGGCTCTGAGAGAGTTTCCAGAGGGGAACCTGTCAACTCCAAACATCTGAAGCCAAACAGCTGAAAGTGAGAGTTGAGGGATTTAGCACTTTCATCTCAGCACTGGAGACGTTTAGGAGCTCCTGCAGGCAAATGCCAGATTTGTGGCTTGCTACGCCATTGCTCATGATGCTTCCTACCCAGTCGAATATATCTTTCTTAGAGACTTCACACAACCTAAAGCCTTCAGGCATATATGCGCAGCGGCTCTTGCAAATAGTTCCAAAAATCAAGCAATTAGATTCATTCTTACAAATGTAATTAATTTAACACTGCTTGACTACACTATTCTTGTGTCATATGAAAGCTTACAGATAAAGATTAAATGTATAAATCTTTCATTACAGTTGGCCATCGCTCTAGACTCCAGTATTGTCTTGGGAAAATTCCCTAGTAAACAATATAATAGGACACATGTCTTCAGATGAAATACATGGCAAACAGAAGCAAAAGCTTTTTGGATTTGAATGACGAAGCCACATGTGGAGCATGAATCATTCTTATAGCCTTTCTTTTGTCCATAAAATGCATTCAAATATGCAAATTGTAATAACTGTATTCATACATGCCAATTTAAGCAGCTCTGTTATAACCAGCAAACTGTACTGGACCATAGCCCTCAGTTCCACACTCCTGGTTTATGGAATCACAAAAGACCAGCTGTGGCAATTGTGGCAAATTTCGCTGCAGACTTTAGAACAAGGAGGGCTCTAATCAGGGCCGGGAGGTCAGTGACCAGTGTCCTTACTTTATAAAGCTTCTGGGAGTAGGAGTGCTGATCTAAGATCAGCTGAAAAATGACCTTAATAACAGAAACAGATCCTAGAATATTCGAAGACACTCCTAAGACTTAATTTGATTAATTTAATTTCAAAGCCAAAGGAGACAACCCATCCTGCTTGGAATACTGACACATGTTTACTGACATTCGTGCATTTAGGCCTAAAAGTGTATCTCAATAAATATGTAACGGTTGCAAGATATTATGTTCATATTTTACATTTCTCAAGAAACTCCCGTCCACTGGTGGTGCCGTTTTGCCAAATAAACACAGTTGAGAGTTGAGAACACAGGGTCACCACAGTTATATTCATGCTGCTTTTTTAGTTATGGGGTCTCTAAAAAAGACTGTGTAGTAGGTTAAGTTGTTTTTCACATGTGTGCATAATATTT
The DNA here is from genome assembly GCF_030463535.1 of Salminus brasiliensis. Taxonomy (NCBI): domain Eukaryota; kingdom Metazoa; phylum Chordata; class Actinopteri; order Characiformes; family Bryconidae; genus Salminus; species Salminus brasiliensis. The sequence goes on from NC_132881.1 coordinate 43,431,448, forward strand.
GGACTATTGGCATTTACCATTAACTGTTTAGGAATTACACCATTTTTTTACATAGTCCCTCCATTTCCACAGACTCAAAAGGCTCTTTCCCTCCCTCCCTGCTGCCCAGGGACATAGCCACTAGAGTAATCCACAGAACTAATTGAAACTACAATAAGAAACAAAAGTTACATCCTTAATTCTGTATCAAATAATTGGGTACCCTTGGGTACAAAATCACATAACACTGTCCCCACTGTAGGAAGTAAAATCAAAGCTTTGTTCATACAGCTAATTAGTTTGAATGCATTTTAAGTCCATCTGATTTAGTTCAGACAGAAAGACAGAAAACATTAGGACAGAAAAACAATGATATCAATGCAGAGAGCTACTATATTGCACATAGGCTAATCTACTTTAGATGATTGACTCTAAATACTTTATACAGGCTTCTATAAACTTCAGCATGTTAATTTCACTGTTGTCTAACCTTGTGTTCGAATACTGATGTTATGATTATTAATAGTTTATTAATAGATTATTTATAGTTTATTTATAGTTAACAATTATTAAAAGTTGTATTTTAATGCACATTAGTGTTAAATACTCTAAAATATGTGCCTTTGAAACTGACCCAACAATTTTCTCTTGTGATGAGGGTTTTGGTTTTGTCACTTGTTTACTTTGTACTCCTTCTTTTTCATGCAGTAATCTAATCAGCCAATCACATGGCAGCAGGGCAATCCATCAAATCATGTAGATATGTGCCATAGCTTTGCATTATGTTCTATCAACCATCATAATGAGAAAAAATATGATCTCAGTAATCTTGAGTGTGGCATTATTGTTGGTGTCAGGCAGAGTGGTTTAGGTATTCTTACAACTGCTGATCCTCTGGTAATTTCAATCACTGAACTCTATAAAACCTGTTCTGCAACCAAAAGACCTTGTTGACCAGACTGACCAGACCAGATGGGCTACAACAGCAGAGGACCACGTCGAGTTTCACTTCTGTCAGCCGAGGACAGATAGCTGAGGCTGCAGCGGGCACAGACTCACCAAAACTGGACAGTTGAAGCCTGGGAAAATGTACCCTGGTCTGATAACTCTCAATTTCTGCTGAGGCTCACAGAGGGTAGGGTTATAATTTGGCACCAACAGAATGAATTGTGCCAACAGCCTTGTGTCAACAGTCCAGGCTGGTGGAGGTGGTGTAACAGTGTGGGGAATGGTTTTAAGGCACACTTTTTGGGCCGTTAATACCATTTGATCATCACTTCAATGCCACAGACTGTTTGAGTACTGTTGCTGACCATGTGCTTCCCTTCATGGCCTCAATTTACCAATTCTAATGGTTACATTCAGCATGCTGATGCACCATGTCACAAAGAAAAAGTCTCAACTGTCTCAAACTATTGCTGCTTTCATGAACATGACAATGAGTTCTGTGTACTTCAGTGGTCTTCCCAGTTACCAGATCTGAATCCAACAGAACACCTATGGGATGTGGCAGAACAGGAGATTCACAGCATGAAAGGGCTCCTGAAAAATCTTCAGGAATTGTGTGATGCAATCATGTCAGCATGAACATCTTGTGGAATTCATGCTGTGAAGAACTGGGGCTTTTTTTTGAGAGTGTAGTGTATATACATTAGAGAGCAGAGGGACACTGAGAATTGGCAGGCTCAATCCATACTGTACTTTTGATTGAACTAATATGTTTCATTATTGCAATTGAAAGACGGTGGTCACAAGTCTCCTTTCAAGAGAATTCCTTCCAAGAACACTTCAAGAGCAAAGAGCAAAGACAGGCCCTACCCTGTATTAGTACAGTATTCCTAATAAAATGCTTGGTGAGTGTATGTTTGTGCATGTGCACTACCCCATAGTTAATTGATTATGAGCCATACTGGTTGTGATTTACATGAAAGAGAGGGAATATTTAGCAGAAAGCAAACAGCATTTGCCAGTACTTAGCAACAAGTGCATTGCTATTCTCTCACCTGCTGAGTGGTTCATGGGGGGTCGAGAAGCAGGAGTTTTGGGGTTTGGCAGCATGGTCAGCCCAGAAGCACCAGCGTTCAACAGCTCCCTCCCCTCGCCGGCTGCCCTCCCCTCCGCACCAGCCCACTTTCAGCTGAAAAATTGAGTGATTGCCATTTTCATGCCTTGACCCCCTGCTCCGTGCATACATTAGCCAATGAATAAATGTAATCTATTTGAAGGGTCAGCTTCCTGATTTCGTGGCGGGAGGAAAAATCTCGGAGCTGAAACTGACATTTATGAATCTCAGGATGAGTCACTTTAAAAGCTATCTTGTGCCGAGGGTGACCACTGCTCATTTAAGTTAGAGCTGATTAAATACTGTTTATGTGATTAGAATAGCTCAGAAGTAGGACATCACTGATCAAGATGAAGATGAAGAAGAAGGAGAACGTTTCACCACAGTCAATTCTAGGCAATAAAATGCTGGGGGGAAAACAACATTCCTCAAAGGCCACAATGCAACTGAAAAATACAGAAAACTGGATAAATTACATGTAAAATTACAGTAGTTATTTTACAGCACTGCTACTGCAATTCACAATTACAACAGGTTCAGATATACAAGCTAACTGCACTGCAAGACAATGTTTACTGTAACTATTTATACACTATTACAACATACACTATATATCCAATTGTCTGTGGACACCCCTTCTAAAGAAGGCATTCAGGCACTTTAAGTGACTGCACCCATCGCTGACACGGAAATGGCACACACACAGCTTGTCTAGTCCCTGTAGAGAATTATTATCAATAGAATTGGACAGAATTGGTGCAGATAAACATAAACCTATTGGCACCATGCCTAATGCCAGGCGTGGGCTAGAGGAGTATGAAGCTGCCCCCAAGCATTGATCTGTGGAGGCTGCATATAACTGTGTAGAAATGGCAGATGGTTGGTGCTACATCCAATACTTTTAGGATGAGTTGGGGAGTAATAGATAAGGTGGGCTGGTGGTCATCCAGCATCCTGTCCTAACTAATGCTCTTATCACTGAAAGCAATCAAAATCTAGTAGAAAGCATTTCTTGGACAGTAGAGATAGCTACTCCAACAAAAGCAGGATGCACTATTTTATGGAAGAAACAATGAATGAGGTGTCCTCATACTTTTGTCCATGTAGTGTATTACCAAATAATACAGTAATATACTGTAGATACTGTACTGCTGATGAAAGATTCAGGGAACTACCATGTTTTTATTTTTAAACTTTGGGGTTTGTACCCCATTAGCCCACACCTGACAATAGGTGTCATTTATAAAGAAGATATACTACACAGACAAATGTATTGGGACACAGTCATCCCCAAATCACCCACTCATCCTAATAGTATTGAATGGAGCACCGACCATCATTCATCAGAGTCCCACTGCTCCACAGCTCAATGCTGGGGGGCTTTGTACCCCACTAGCCCATACCTGGCATTAGGCATGGAGCCAATAGGTCCAATTCTTTTGGCAGAACTTCTCTACAAGGACTAGACAAGCTGTGTGTGTGTGTTCGTGTGCAGTTGCAAAATTGTGTCAATGGGAATGGATGCAACTTAAAGTATAGCTGAATGCATTTATTAGAAGGGGTGTCCACAAACATTTGGACATATAGTGTAGGTATACCTTTTTTTTGTTTGTACCTTACCTTAACTTTCTATTTCTATATATTTCTTAGCTTTATATATCTTATATGATTGATCTATTTTTTAATTTGCCTAGTTATTCTCCAGTTATGTGGCCAGCTATTAATTACAGCAGCATCAAAGCGCTTAGCAAGCACTGCGAGTACACAAGAACTAGCAGCTACATGCACTTTTACCAGCCTTTAATATCACAGAGCTAGCGGCAATCCGACGTCTGTTTCAGTTTGCTTCGATGAGTTTCACAATGAGTTTCAGCTGATTGAACACAGTCAGTCTTGACAGCAGTCAGTCCTTTTGAATGTAAAACTCACCCTGAATTTCACCATCAGAGTTTTGTACTCCTCACCAAGTCCTTTTAACAAGCACCCATGTTTCAGAATTCAGAATAGAGGAGGGGGAAAAAGTCAAAAACCATTTTGAAGGTTCTAGGACATCACTGAACCACCACAGTCTGAGCCATTATCTGCAAACTGTGAACCTTACAAACACTAGTGAATCTCTCTTGGATTGAATAGCCTGCCAAAAAGTCCCCAAGGGTGCAACGGGAAATCATTCAGGAAGTCATCAAAGGTTCAAGGAGAACACTTGAGAAACTGTAGGTTTCTGCAGCCTCAGCTAAGGTCAGTGTTTGTCACATCACAGAAAGAAAAGGGATGGGCAAAAGTGGTTTTCATGGGAGAGAAGGCAGAAACACTGCGACCCAACAGAAACTAATGTGCTACCACTATCGGCCAGGGGTCAAGCAATGCCGCTTTGCGACCCAACAGAAACTAATGTGCTACCACTATCGGCCAGGGGTCAAGCAATGCCCCATTGTCGCCAGTGGCTGGCATCTGAGAGAGCGCAATTGGTCGAAGTGATGTTGGTTAGCACAGGTGTCTGTTAGCTGATGTGGTGGAGCTGGGGACCCAGTGATTTCCTCTGAGTGTGTCGGCTGCCCGGCGATGCCACATTGGTGGCAGTTTGAAAAGATTTGGCTTCACAAAAATCGAAGGAGGTATGTGTTAAGGCTTATCCTCCTAGTGTCAGGAGCATTGCTAGTACTAGGAGGAGTTACGTAGGGATGGGTTAATTGGCAGTACCAAATTGAAAGTAAAAAGGGAAAACTGGATAGGCCCTATTTTTTTTGGAATAATGGTCTACTGACAGACCTGGGGTGTACCCTTTTGGGCAACACCAGTTCCTTTATACATCTAGAATATAAGGTATCCTTCATTTCCCAATAGGAACAGCATATCATCTTTCAAACATGGTGGAGGTAGTGGGATGTTTTGTAGTGTCAGAACCCAAACAACATGAAGGAACTTCAGTCTGAAGTCTATTCTGTTGTCTCCTCATTTTTATAATTCTCTTTTAACTATCATCTACAGTAGTTGTACTGTATTGATGAATTTACTCTGAACTGGCAGAATAAATTGTGCTGGTCTTTTCTGTGGAGAGATTTATCACTATTTTTCTGTAGTTTTCTCTGTTGGTTTTCTGAAGTTGGTCAGGACTAAATTTGACATGGGAGCAATAATAGCAATAATAACAATTATTTTATTTTTTTTTAACCTTTGACAAGAAGCTTGACCTGAATGCACCACTCTACAGCAATCTGCAGTTTATAAGGAATACAATACATCCATCTTTCTATGTCAGCAGAAAATGCTGGATGGGATATCTGAGGGAAAAAAAAAGAATAAATCCAACCTGATCCTGCAGCAAATTTAGCCTGAAACATCACACACTTACACTGTGTTAGCTGTGTGTTTGTTCTTCTGGGGAACGTTAAGAAGTTTGAGCATGATAGACCACTTTTAGATGCTCACCTTAAAGAAGATATCATTTTTAAAGAAGATATACTACACAGACAAAAGTATTGGGACACAGTCATCCCCAACTCACTCACTCATCCCGATAGTATTGAATGGAGCACCGACCATCATTCATCAGAGTTTTAGAGTTTCACTGCTCCACAGCTCAATGCTGGGGGGCTTTGTACCTCACCAGTCCACACCTGGCATTAGGCATGGAGCCATAAGGTCCAATTCTTTTGGCAGAACTTCTCTACAGGGACTAGACAAGCTGTGTGTGTGTGTGTGTGTGTGTATGTGTGCATTTGCACAACTGTGTCAATGGGAATGGATGCAACTTAAAGTATAGCTGAATGCATTTATTAGAGGAGGTGTCCACAAACATTTGGACATATAGTGTAGGTATACATTTGTTCTTTTTTGTACCTTACCTTACCTTACCTTACTGTATCTATATATTTCTTAGCTTTATAAATTTTATATGACTGATCTATTTTTTTTATCCATTTTATTCTCTTTTTATGTGGCCGGACAATTGCTTGAGCATTTCACTGCTAGCTGTACCCTGAATGGTTCTTTATGCAATAAATAATTTGAGTTTCCCTTGCTTTTTGGCACTTTAGTTTCTTTCTTTTGTCCCCATTGATTGTTCAAAGATGCTAAGAGACAAAGGCATGACCTGATTTATTTCTAAGGCAGAAACAAGAGTAGAAATGAACGAATAAAAAATAAATAAATAAATAAATAAATAAATAAATAAATAAATAGGTTTATACATATTCATGTTGACTGTGCACCTTGGCAACAAGATCATTACGTTACTACGCCCAAACTGTTCCACCTGCACCTTCATTATTATGTGAAAACAGGCTACATGCTAATAAACACACTATGCATTCGACTAATGGTAATTACATGGTTTACAGCAAAGCAATTCCCAAAATCATCTGATTTCACCAGCACTAAGAGGTACAAGCAAGCAAGCAGTGTTTTAGAAAAGTAGCCCACAGTGAAGTAAGTTGTGGAGGTGGGTTGAAATGACTGTGAAAAGGTGTTTGCCCCCCCTAAATTCCTGAATTTGTACATTATTCTAAAACCCAAACCTAGTAATGAGTAAAAGGTACCCTGAGGGAAAAATATTATAGATATTGTGATTGTCCCCTTTCAATAACTGGTTGCACCCATCTTAGCAGCAATATCTGCAATCACACTCACAAGCTGGTGAGGAAGTTTACATTCAAGTGTATTTATATAGTGTTTTAACAGCTTCACAGAAATCCGGGTCCAAGCCCCAAGTGAGCAAGTCAATGGCGACAGTGGTAGGAAAAACTCCCTCAGAGAAAGAAGAAGGAACCTTGAAAGGAACCAAGACTCAGGGAAATCAGGGAACGCATCCTCCTCTGTGTTGTCACTCGATAATAAAACATATAACAACAGCAAAAGCATGTGGCTATACTAGAACTGTAGGCCTTTAAGTATGAGCTACATGTTTCAGGTCCTGCCACAACGTAGGATTGAGGTCAGGACTTTGACTAGGCCATTCTAAACAAGCCATTTTTACCCATTGTGAGGTAGACATGCTTGTGTGCTTTTGGTCATTGTCTTGTTGCATGATCTAACTGAGCTTTAGCTTCAGCTCATGGAGAGTTGACCTGTTATGGGACATCGCAAGAAGCTAATATGGCAGAAATTCTGACAAATGCCCACATCAAGATCCACATACCAACATCTACAATGCTAACACACACTGACACACTACAAGAGACCTAAACTGTTAGCGAAACAATCTTAATTGGGGAGGATCTGTGCTGTCTGCTTGTGTTTATCTGGCATCATAGACAAGTCTAGTCTGACACTCAATCTGTTCTATTATACATCTGGAGGAATATCCCTGCATTAGCCTTGTGGAGAAATGACAGAGAAAATTAGATGAGATTAACTGATACATAGTGGATGAAGAGGATGATTTTGCCCTTGTTGACTTAGATTCCACACACAGTCGAATTAGTTACACTATGTGGACAAAAGTATTGGGACAACAAAGTTCTTCCTCATTTTCATTTTAGACAAACTATCTATCCTGTCCAGGGAAGACTTTCTACTAGATTTTGGAGCATTGATGTAAAGATTTGACTGCATTTAGTGGCAAGAGTGTTAGTAACCTTGATGTTGGAGGATCACAACCCCACCCCATCCTTAAACAATTCCCCAGCTCATCCCAAAAGTATTGAATGAGAACCAACCATAATTCCAGAGAACACTGTCCCACTGCTTCAAAGCTTAATGCTGGGGGGGCTTTATACCCCTCTTGCCCACACCTGGTAGTATCAGGTTCAGGTTCATGTTTATCTGCTCCAGAGAGTCCTATATAATCCATTAGCGGTACTTCTTTAAAAGAACTAGACAAGCTGTTATGGGTGCAAGCTGAAGTAGCTAAATGCATTCATTAGAAAGGGTGTCCACAAACATTTGGACATATTGTGTGACTGCAAGTTGGTTTTGTTTCTTCAGTGCCATTCAGTGAGAAACTTTACAACCCTGAAACCAAACATCAGACCTCCATTGTGTTGCAGAAACAAGAGGCTACAGAAGTCTCTCCAGCAATCTAGGAGGAGCGCACAGTATCAAGGCCTCTTCTATTGTAATATCAGCCTCTTAAATAGTTAATTAGAGGCAAAAATGAGTGTGTCTCCTTCTCATTGTTTTATTTGACATGCATGACTTGCTTGTCATGACAAGGCCTCTCCAGTGCCATCATTATCACTGCCAACTCATTGAGCCTTCATTACTTTAGTCTCGTTTCACTGTACAAATCTCCACAGCTCTCTGAGCTAGTCTCTGCTTCTCCAAGGAGGAAAACAGCAAGTCTTTTCACTCTAGCACAGCAATTACCAAAACCCCCCCCCCCCCCACACACACACACACACACACACACACAGTCCATTAACAGTGCTCTTTTTAATCTGTGTGGGTTTTGACAGACCTGGTGATGCACTTTCTGTGCATCTGACCCTTCGATTCATCATCATGGCACTATATAAACAAGCAGGTGATGGCCAGTCAGGAACAGAGGCACAAAAGGAATATGTCCTTCAGGCACAGTGTTAACTAATATTCGATAAGGTCCATTAGTATTTGGACAGTGATACAATTCCAAGAGGTTTAACAGAAATGTTGCGTTAACCATGATTAATTACAGCCCATAATAATAAAGTGTATACACGCCGGTCAGCCACAACATTAAGACTCATTGTCCATTTTAGCAGCCCCACTTACCATGTAGTTCTTTAAGTCCGGACTACAGTCTCTGTGGAAGCGTAGGTTCATATCCCACCACTGCCACTACATGTGGGATATTAGAGTTCACAGCTTGGGTAGCGCTCCATTAAGGAGGGCAGGTTTCGCCCTGCAAGGATCAGGTCAGACTCGGGGAGTAGATTTCACACTATGTGATATTTATTGGAAAGCTTGCAAGATCAAGAGAAAAAAAGAGAAAAAGAGAAAAGAAAAACTGAGAAAAGGAAAATAAACCAATACAATTTTGCCTCATTTAGGAACTATTCATATAGCTTCTTTTACTAATTCATCCAGATTCTGTCCGAGGCCACGAGGCCACATAGACACGACCATGTACTGTCCTTCCTTCCACTCCAGAATGACCCCCCTCCTTTATAGAAGTACAAAGACCAGCCCCATATATTAACCTACCATTCCCCGGCACTGGGGGGTGTTTAAATACACAAAACATACAGTACATAATTATATATACCGGTAAACATATATAATTTATTTTATCAGGTTAACCCTACTTTTATCTTTTCCCACAGGTTCCCGGATCCCACCTCCCCCCCTCCCTCTGCACAAGGCCGTGGGCTCTACCAGCCGATATAAGGGAAGCCCTGGAAGGTGCCCACACTCCCCTACGGATCAGCATAAAAGACTATGTCACAGGTAAGTATCACACTATTATTTAAATTACAATTACCTAGGCTTTTATAAAAATATATTTAAAAAATGACTTGTGTGCCCCAGAGTCCTTTCATAAACCTGGTAATGGGGTAGACTCACTGACCCCATTACAATCTGTTTTTCTGCATACTCTGTTAGCTATCTTCACCCTGTTTGTTCTGCAATGGTCAGAACCCCACAGGACCACCACAAAGCAGCTATTAATTGGGCAGTGGGTCATTCTCAACACTGCAGAGCCACTGAAAAAAATGGATGAAAGAAAGCTATCCAGAGTATGCAGAGAAACAGCCCAGCTAACAAGTCCATGTGGGGCCTGTAGATCCCGTGATGACATTTTAGGATTGTTGGAGACCTCTTTATGCTTTTTGTGATCTGCTGTTGGACTGAACTTGCTGGGACTGCATGATCTGGCCATGTTGGACTTGTAAATTATTTATTGGAAAGTGGAAGGGCAGATTTCTAATTGTACTCAGACCTTTTTAAAAAACCCTTTTCAGATTCATGTGCAGCTATAACCTTATTTCTGAAGGCCTCAGAGAGCTCTGTGGATCTGGCCATGGTGATCTTCTTCACCACTCACTTCAACAATCAAGAGCAGACCAGACTAAATGTCTGAGGTTTAAATAAGACAGACTCCTCCAGAGTCCTCTCAAACCATGTTCTGATCATCTACAGCTGATGTTCTGCACCTGTTCTGCATTCTAATTTTAGGCATGATATATATTATATAATATAAATTGAATTAATTAATGTCCAGATTTTGACTGTACATGTACACAATTGTTGTCTTGACTATAGCTGTACTAATGACTATAAAGGTACTAATGTGGAGCAATTCCACCACAACACCAAACACCAAAGGGACTGTGTGATGATGCCGGCAGATGAGCCCATAAAAACACATATTTATAAAGCAAGTAATTTCATTTCTAGCATGGATAAATATTTAAGGAAGGCCTATAGTCACAGAAACGAAGTGCCCTTAATTTAAGAGGGAGCAGCTCAGTCACGCAAGGAGCTCTGAAGTGGTAAGAAGTAATAGAAAAACACTCCAACACACTCAGCCTTAAGAGCACCGCACAACAACCCCTTGCTGGAAACGTGCCAGAGGACACACTTTATCTACAGTTTACTGAGTTAATGTCAGCCATGTGCACAGGCAAGCATTCAGGTCCCAGGTCCCTGTCATCAGCATTTCTAAGACGGATATGTCTTGAATAGGGGTTGGTGTATATATATATATGTATATGTGTGTGTGTGTGTGTGTGTGTGTGTGTGTGTGGTGGATGGGGATGGGCACAGCATGAACCAATCCTGGTTGCTTTTTAATAGTGCACTTTATAGTGTGGTGAGGCTCTAAACATATGCATTCACCATCTCCATCTGTTTATTTCTCTCTCTCTCTCTCTCTCTCTCTCTCTCTCTCTCTCTCTCTCTCTCTCTCTCTCTCACAGATGGTGGATCTGCAGGTGGGTGTAGTGGTGGTTCAGTCTATAGAGTGCTGGGTTATTTATCACAAGGTTGTATAGGTTCAATACCTATGTCTGGTAAACTGCCACTGTTGAGACCTGGAGGATGGCACTTGACCCTCTGTACAGCAGGGGTGCTGAAGTGTGGCTGACCTGTGCTTTCTTAGCTACACTCATAACTTCTTGAGACCCTGCGGACATTATGAGAACATTGTTTTTAGCATAAATGAACCCCATCATTAAAAAATGGACCAGTACATCCAAGTCCAAGCAAAAGTATAGGTCTCAGGAGGTTAAGCCCAATTGAGACAGGACTGGTGTTACGTGAGGGGTGGGGGGGGGGGGGTGGAGTAATGTAATTTTACTACATTAAAGAGATATATGGCACAGCATGGCATGGCAAGGCCAATTGTGCTCTTTAGGGCTCTAGCTGCTGATGGCAGGCAGCATGACCTGGAAATCGAACCAGCAATCCTCAGGTCTTAGTAGCAGCACCTTAGGTAAAGCCTTTCCCTCAGATCCTTAAGACGTAGACCACATAGTTACTAATGTAATTTTACTACAGGATGTTTGTAAAACTCTGACTGCATGGCTGATTTGCATGGGATAAGAAATCTCAGCATTAATGACCATCCCATAAATGGTAGTAGCTAGAATTAGGAGTCCTGCCCAAGGACTCTTATTAGTGTATGGTGTTGTGCTTGCGAGGCGTAGGAATCAAACCCTAGTCAAGAGAAACATGGCCACAGGAGGGCGCTGCTGCAGTGTTGTACTGATAATAGAGGCAACAATCAGACCATTGCCCCGTTCAGGTCCATGCTACTTTAGGCTACATTTGTAATAGGATTGAATTCGATTCTTCCCTCTGAGATCCCAATCAACCAACAATCTGGGATACAGAAATAGCAACTTTGCTAAGAAATTAAGGGCCTACAGTCTCTGAATGGATTGTCAGAAATACATTTTCCATAAAATATAGTAAAGAAGGTAAAGATCCATCTTTTAGCCCATGCAGGAGCCTCTGATTTATTGAAAAACTAGAGAGAACAAAAAGCTTTCAGTATATAAAGCACCGGCCCGATCCTTCAGAGAGGAAATGGAAGTAGATGAAACATGCACACATACACACACATTGAGACATGAGAAGTGACCTTAAAACACACTGAAAAAGTACTGCAATAATAAATATATATATATATATATATAAAACATTCCATTCTGTTGGAAAAGAGCTGCCAAGTATTGTGAATTCAGAAATGCCCGTGTCTTTGAAGTGACAGTTGGTTTGAAAGAAGACAGAAATAGCTGCATGGAGAAAGACTCGCTCAGCGGGATTACCAGCTATGGCATCATTTCTTCTGACCATGCAGAGCAACCTAACCCCCAGCTCATAGAGGACTGGGCAAAGCAACAGATTCCGTCATCAATAATCACTCCAGATAATCCCTCAAAACTAGGACCACTTGGTAACACCCACTTTATTATATTAAAGTTAAAGAGAGAATTAACCATTCTTTGCGCTCTCTAATACTATATACACCACATGTCCAAATGTTTATGGACACCCTTTCTAATCTAGTCTAACGCTTTTTCTTGAAGTTGAGATAGGAAATAACACAATTTTGGGAGGAGCAACATGCCTGAAGCCCCTCCTCCCTAATCTAATGTCCTATAAATTTTATCTCTGCAACAAGTCTGTGCAAATCTCCACCACAACGTCACCTCCCTTTTGTCGTCTATCATTCCTGCCCCCCACAAATCAGAAGAGGGCTGGCTTCCTACCACAAGTAGAAGCCATCCAAGTTCTCCACCCCTTTCTAACAGCCTCCTCCCAAATCATCATAAGATGAAGGCATGGTCCGGACCAGTGAAGGCTCCATAAAGGCCCAATTAAAAATTGTAGAACCTCTAAAAGTTCCTTAATCTTGTGCTTTTAACACTGAGAACTATTGCAATGACAATTAACACATTATACAGTATCACTGATATTGATATTTGATATAATATGTAATATATAATCTCTACAGTATGTCAGAATTCTTTACATCCTGATTTGAACTACATAAAAATACTCAATCTAACAAGATCCATCCATAACTCAAAATTTCAATCTTATTCTCAACCTAAATTTCACTGACTATCCACATGCTGTCTAGTCAGTAAAGAGAGAGAGGTTAGATCAGTTGGACTTACCCAGACAAAACTCCAGGTGTGGAAGTCTCGGGATCAGAATGACACCAGTGTGAGATGGAGGGGCTGGAAAAAAAAACAAAGAGACAAACATAAAAACCTGTGAGCAGTAAAAAAGGTGGCAAGTCCAGAACGTACCTTCCCAGCTAGTCCACTCTTGAGACTAAAGCACTGGGATAAATGTTGTGGTATTTTTTCTTTTTTTTTACCCAATTATCCACCCGATTTTAGATAGCCAATTACCCAAACCACTTGTTATTACTCTCCCCATAATGCTCCTGACACTGGGAGAGTGAGGACTGATACATGCACAACCAGCCACCGCCTCTTTTTGAACTGCCGGCACACTCGGAGGGAAGCTGCAAGCTACTCACGCCAGCCAGCACTGCGCTGAAGTGATGTGGGGAAAGAGAGGTTTGGCACAGTATGACATGGCAAGGCCAATTGTGCTCTTTAGGGCTACAGCTGCTGATGGTAGGCAGAATGACCTGGAAATCGAACCAGCGATCCTCAGGTCATAGTATCAGCACCTTAGGTAAAGTCGTCCTCTCAGATCCTTAAGACGTAGACCACATATTTACTAGTTTTTAGATGTGAAGGTATCAATGTTGGGCAAGGCCGCCACGGTAGTGATGCTAACGCCAGTACCGGACACTGAGCTAGCACACCATGTGGGAGACTGGGGTTTGATTCCTGGTCTGGGTGGCTATGCTGCGCTACACCTATAGCTACAGCGAGTCCTTGGGCAAGACTCCTAATACTACGTTAGCCCACCTCTGTAATACAAGTAACCTCATAAGTAGCTCTGGATAAGAGCATCAGCTGAATTCCGCAAATGTAGATGTAATGCTGGCAAATGCTATATCCTCTCGGCAGCACATGTACTTCCTTTTGGCAAAATGTCCTCAGACCGTCTGAAAAAACGCCTTCTAGGTAAATAGGAGGCAGTCCCAAGTTTTTCACACAACTGTATAAAAAGAGGAGACAGAGGAACTACAAATAAAAATGTATATACATTTATTTTGGAAAATTGTGACTGCTCCATAACATGAAAGGGCAAATAACTGTTTTCAAATTATGTAAAAAAAAAATGTAGATACAGGGCTTTGTCCTGACAGCAACACTGTGTGCAAACTACAGGATAACACCTTTTCTTCTATGTATGTGTTTAGATTTGACCTTTATCTATTACAGATGCGAAGTGTTGAAATGTGGACAGGGTTAGACACGACATCCAGTAACTCTGAAGGCTAATGAGAGGGAAAAGGGTTAGGGAAAAAAAAAAAACCCTGCTGGCTTTGCGTCGCCCGTTTAACGCGCCAGACATAAAGGCTCTGAACGCCGAGTGATTGATGGTGGCAGCCATTTTAGATTATGCAAACCAACTGCAATCTATTTCTCAGACGGCGGCGCGCGTCAGAGCGACAGAACATGCCCATCCATCGCCATGAGTGGCTCCGGTGACAGACAGCTGAGAGAGGACGCTTGCCCCACACCATCTGTCCCACTCACCTCCACCTGGAGGCCTCAGGAGGGGGCTCAAAGCTCACAGGCCACAAGCAGGAGGTGTGTATACACTCCTGCTAAGCCACTAATCTCATCATATCACTCATGTACTCTGACTAATGCAGTTGTCCTCAGAGCCAGCTGACAGGACCAACGCAAACACCAGGCAACACAACTAACGTAGAGTCAGCGCTACATTCAGAGGCTTAAGCTCTAGTGGATTAAGCCTTTTGGGCTAGTTTCCGGTGCAATTCGGATGTACAGATGTTGTCCAGATGTTAGTTACGAATCTGGCTGAGAATCTGGCATGGGTCTAAAGGCTGATTTCTGCTTCTGTGCCGAGTCAATGCGGAGTCTACGGCGAAGTAGACTCTTTATAGATGATGACTGTGAGCTGACACTGCTGTACCTTGTTTCTGCAGATCAGCTTGAATTTATTTTGGAAGTTGGCAAAAAAGTGACTTTTCTACACAGCTCTGAAATTCCCTACCTGAAGACCATGAATGTTTTTTCTATCCAAAAAATAAATAAAAATAAACATAATCTGAAATGTTTTGTCTAAAGACTGAATTACTTTGTAGGCTCTGTAAACAGTGCTAAAACACCAGACCTCCCTTTGAAAAATGGCCATGAATGTTCTCTGATGCCTGAAACACAGTTTTACCAAAGTTTCAGAAAGTTTGAGTCCAAAGCACATTTTTAAAAGCAGTGTTGGTAAGTGGTGGTTCAGTGGTCAGAGCACTGGGTTATTGATCAGACCTGATCATTTTTTTATTACCACAGTTTAGACCATATGTCCTTTTTTAAGACTCTACAAATTGCATCTGGAGGGATTTCTAAAATGTGTAAAATGTCCAGAAATTCATATTAATTTCATGTCAGCGTTCAGATTTCTACAGCTTCAAACCCGTCTGTTTAAGCACCACCTTCTCACCACTACACCTGGTCTACATGCACTTATTATTATGTACATGCAGCCATTGACCAAACTGCTTCTCAGACAAAGAGAGAGAGCAGAAGATGGTGATTTACTGCAGAGGTCAGTTATTATTGTAGAGAAATGTGTATATATATATATATATATATATATATATATACATATTTCTCTACAATAAAACTTATTTTTAATGACCAAACATTAATTAAAACATTAAAACCTGTCCCCTTCGAGTTGTTGAGATGCTGCATATCCACATTGGTCACATTAAAAATGAATAATCATATGAAATTGGCAGCTTCAGTGTTTGGATTGATTCATCAGAGCAACAGTCCACAGAGCAACAGAACACACAGCAAAAACTGGCTGGGCTGTGTCAGATTATGATCTTTACATCTGGTGCTGCAGTGTTGCAGTGGGTCCCTGTGCAGCTGTGGGGGGCCGGGTCTCAGTCTGGAATGCTCTGAGCTACCTTTTCTGCATAACCGACTGAGTCACTTAGATCTAATCTGCTGTCAGGTCGATTGTTCACTGGGGGTATTGGGTTTTGATGTCTTCTTATGTTGTTGATTTCTTGTCTGATTACTGATACTGTAAAGCTGCTTTGTGACAATGGCATTTGTTAAAAGTGCTTTACAAATACATTTCTTTGCTTTACAAACTGCTTGCCTTGCTTTATACAGTACCAGTTTAACAGTGGATACCCCTGGTTGAATGTGTGCTGATCACAACCAGCTTAACAACATTTGAGCCAAATGCTAGGGTGACTTTATTTTTTGTTTTTCAAAAAAGACACGCTTAGGTATCTACTGTAGTTAGGATGTTGTTAGGATGTGTCAGGAAGACCTACTGTGAGTTGTATGTTGAACTGAAAGGAGATGTTTTGGTCATATAATAGGTATCAGGGTGGAAATGCCTCTCAAACCTTCAGCTATAGCATGTTAATTTACATTAATACATTGATATCCACATTTACTCAGTTAGCAAAACCAATGAATAGCCTTGATAAGAGATATGACTAAATCTGCTGCTTTCAGTTCAACCTATAACTTAGACCTACTTGAACCTCCCCAACCTTGACATCCTAACTACGGTGGAAACCCATATTTCCCCAGTGTCCTCTTCTCTGAAAACACAGCAATGGTCCGCCCCTAGCATTCGGTTTAAAGGTTGTTAAGATGATAACCAGCACACATTTAACCAGTGTGTCCAAACTTTTGACTGGTACTTTATATTCCGCTAACGAACATTACAGCATTACATTACATTTAAATCCAATTTATTTGTATAGTGCTTTTTACAACTGTCATCACAAAGCAGCTTTACACAATCAGTAATTAGTAAAAGACAAGGCAATCAACCACATAAAAAGACATGAAAAATCTAAGACCCCCAGTGAGCAAGCCAGCGCTGAAGAAAAACTCCCTCAGAGCTGGAAGAAGAAAGCTTGGGAAGAACCATCTATCCTACTCTGATTAGAACTATTTATAAATGATTGATAAAAGTCACCAAACCACCAAGACTGTTGTACTGCTCAGGTGTGCAACATATTCATAATCATAATATAATAATCATGGTGTAGTATAGCTTAATAAAGGCACAGTGATGGTCAGAGTAATGAGAGTATTGATGATTAATAGTGGTAATAATAATAATGGCAGATAGTTAAGAGTCCATTTAGGTTTGAACATGGTCATTAGACAGGCAGCAGTGGTAGGAGGGTGTGTCGTCTGGTATGGATGGTGGTAGAGGGGGGCCTGGTGGTCAGTCTTCCAGCATGTCGGACTGGATGAGTAGCGTGACCATTTTGCACAGAGGAGGTAAAGAGACAGAGTTAGTTCTGAAAGGATTTACAGAGGGGAGAGAATGTTGACAACTCTGGCAGGTCTGACTATAATAGCCTAATTAGGGAGAGAGCCAGAAGGTAACACAGACATGGGAGCACCCTGAAACACAAGCGTCCAAGTCAAATAACCTCTCTTCAGTACTATACACAGCCCTTTTTGTTAAGAGTGTAGTGGTTGGTTGTGTGGTGGTAGTGTTTTTCTTTTCCACACTCCATCCCTTGATGAGCGGTGAGGCATCTTGCAGCAGCTTGTTGACAGATCAGCTTTTTTTTTGTGGTTCTGCATCAACAAAGAACAGATATACCCCTCAGACACACCCAACACAGCTGTTCAGCATCAGTGACTGACATCTGTACATCGGAACACTTCTTTTTGACTGACAGTGCTCGAACACAAACACAGACACAGGTAAATCAGAGATCTGACAACCATGTACATCTGTACAAGTAGAGACTTTTTGGAAGATTTAAAAGATTTAAAAGAAAGAGTAGAATCACTTTTGAAAAACATTTCTGAATATTATGCAATTATACTGAGATTAACCTGAAGAAAGTGTAATAAAGTTTAAAGGATGTTTGATTTGGGAGGAGGGCCTTCAGCCATGATTTTCCTCCAATAATTCTGATGTAAATGCACTTGCATTTAGGCATAACCCCTTAAACAGCCTATGGTCCACCGGTGAGCTGAACGTTTTATTACAATCGTCTATTGGAAAAGAATAGCCCCACCAGTTCATACAAAAGTCCATGTAGTTACTGAGTAATACACCTTAGTGTGTAATAAGCCTTACTGCATTAACAGGTTGAGGAAGGGGTTCCCAATCCTGGTCCTGGAAACCTACCACCTTGGAGAATTCAGATCTAAAACTGTAGGCTCTGATATTCATAGGCTTCTGTTAAATTCCACAAGTTTGGTGAAAACTGAGCCAGAGCCAGGACTGTGGATTTTAAAACTCTCAGCTTCATGTTCACCGATGTGTCTTCCTCTGTATGAAGAGCAGGTTTTTCCTAAATAATGATTTGACTATTTTCTTTTCAAAACTGATGTTAAGAGCACAGCTTGAGTGCTGACTAGTAGTGCAACAATGCAGTGTATTGTACTGTAGCGCTCAATTCAACAGGCAAAGGCATCAAACAACAGTCAACAGACTGGAGCAAACAAATCTTCATTATAATATGGATTAAACTGCATAAAGTGTAATTACATTAAACAAACAACCCCCATAATGAGGGCAGACAATCATTCTGAAAAGAATCACCACTTCTATATTTCAAAATCAACAGCACAGAGAAAAACAACACTTCGTACAGTCTTACATAAAAAGATGCTGCAAAGGGTCTCGGAGTGATGCCAGAGAAGAACCATTTGTTTGTAAAAGAAATGAAGGAAATGTGTGAAGAACATTTAAATTGGTGAAGTTTACTTTGTAGCCAACAAGATCTTGCACAATTAAATACATACATACTATACAAATGAAAGTGTATCCCACCAAGAAATTCAGAACATTTGGAGGAAGGTGTTTTGTACAGGTTTTATGACTCACACTGCAGCTCTTATCCATTGGTTTCACCAAATACACATAACCTGCAAATAACTGCTGTGAGAAGAACAGCTTAGCTATAGCACTCTGCTCTTCTCCACTATTGATTGTCTAAAAAAGAAATGACTGGACAGAAGCTCCTGCAAAAAGGATAAGAAAAGCAAATTTTACCATGGTAACGCTTAGGTTAGGTATATGGTAAGGGTTCAGTTAAGTTTAAGTTGCGTTAAGGTAGGTTAAGTTTAGGTTTAAGTTGAAGTTGAAGTTTACATTGTGGTAATACAATTACATGGGTTAGGTTAAGGGTTCGGTTAAATGTAGATTAGGTTAGATTAAGGTGAAGCTAAGATGTTTAGGTTAGGTGAAGGTTAGAATTGGGTTTAGGAAGTTAAGTTAAGGTTAGGTTAAGGTTAGAATTAGGTTTAGGTAAAGTAGGTTTAGGTGTAGGAGGTTAAGTTTAGGATAGGTTAAGGTTAGAATTAGGTTTAGGTGTAGGAGGTTAAGTTTAGGTTAGGTTAAGGTTAGAATTAGGTTTAGGTGTAGGAGGTTAAGTTTAGGTTTGGTTAAGGTTAGAATTAGGTTTAGGTGTAGGAGGTTATGTTTAGGTTTGGTTAAGGTTAGAATTAGGTTTAGGTGTAGGAGGTTAAGTTAAGGTTAGGTTAAGGTTAGAATTAGGTTTAGGTGTAGGAGGTTAAGTTTAGGATAGGTTAAGGTTAGAATTAGGTTTAGGTGTAGGAGTTTAAGTTTAGGTTTGGTTAAGGTTAGAATTAGGTTTAGGTGTAGGAGGTTAAGTTAAGGTTAGGTTAAAGTCAGTATTAGGTTTAGGTGTAGGAGGTTAAGTTTAGGATAGGTTAAGGTTAGAATTAGGTTTAGGTGTAGGAGGTTAAGTTTAGGTTAGGTTAAGGTTAGAATTAGGTTTAGGTGTAGGAGGTTAAGTTTAGGATAGGTTAAGGTTAGAATTAGGTTTAGGTGTAGGAGGTTAAGATTAGGTTAGGTTAAGGTTAGAATTAGGTTTAGGTGTAGGAGGTTATGTTTAGGTTCGGTTAAGGTTAGAATTAGGTTTAGGTGTAGGAGGTTAAGTTAAGGTTCGGTTAAGGTTAGAATTAGGTTTAGGGGTATGAGGTTAAGTTTAGGTTAGGTTAAGGTTAGAATTAGGTTTAGGTGTAGGAGGTTAAGTTAAGGTTAGATTAAGGTTAGAATTTGGTTTAGGTGTAGGAGGTTAAGTTAAGGTTAGGTTAAGGTTAGAATTAGGTTTAGGTGTAAGGTTAATTTTAGGTTAGATTATGGTTAGAATTTGGTTTAGGTGTAGGAGGTTAAGTTTAGGTTAGGTTAAGGTTAGAATTAGGTTTAGTTAGCTTTGAAACATTCCCTGTTTAGATCGTTTGAATTCTGCATGTCTGCGAGTTGCGTCAGTAATTTGTGGATATAAACAATATAAAGTCGATCTATATTTAGTACATTGTACAAATTCTAAATTTATCTAAATGTTCTAAATTTCTAAATTTTATTTTAGTCACATGTGCAAGAATTCTTTTGAGACCAGGCCACCTTTACTTATTTATATATTTATTTAGTGTAAAATCATGTAATATTACTTTTCATTTTTAGTGACTGTTCTGGATATCTCAGCTTGTCAACAAATGCATGTGTACAGCTGTCCATGAAGGGGGGCACAAAGCATGATTTGCATTTAGGACAATGAAGTACAAGTGAATTATACTCTCCAACTCTAGAAGGAGTCCTGGAGCAAAAAATGCCAATTCTCACATAACAGTGCTTCAACATAAGGCAAAATTTGCTGCACCACAAATGTATCATATTAAGACATCACTGTATCACAGAGCTATGCTAAAAAGTGGAAATAGTGGAACAGGATAAGTCAATTTAAAGGGCTTTTGAGGTTTAAACTGATGTATAATGTTGCAAAAAATGCATTGGTTAATTTTAGGTACTGTTAAATAAATAAAAGTACATTTTTGGGTGGGACTGACAAACCATTTATTACAACCTCATGCTGATATCACAGCAAGGAGGATAAATGTATGGGCTTTGGCCTTGTTGCCAAGGAAACACTGCCACTACTACTGTCACAAATATTAGCATGAAATATTATTTCCCCCTAAAAAACCTACTTGGCCTTCAGTGTGTGGAACTGCTGTAAACTGAAATAACTAAACATCCTTATTTGTTTTAATTTATTCATCCTGAAAAGCTAGGCGTCCTCAAACCTTCGCCGGACACTTAAGCATCACTTGACGCCTGCCACTAGAGATCATGCTGTGTTCGCAGACAGAACTAATCTAGGATCTGCAGAAAGTGATGTTGTGTGGCTCTCTTGGGCTAAAGTCTGATTGTTGCTGATTAGTTGTTAATTGTGGCTGATTATCAATAGCTGAAGAGCCAGTCGGTGCATGGGCTAAAAAAAGGAAAGGCCAGTGAAGGGAGTGATAAAGCCTATGATGATCCATCAGCACTCCTAATGACCATTCTCCTGAGAGCATCTCTTGGGCTGCAAACGCTTTGTGAGAAATTAGCTGGCACGCAAACAAACACACACACACACTCTCATAATCATTACCACCATCATAACTCCCCCAGGGAAGACCCGGGGCCACCTGTGCCCGGCTTATGATGATGCACTCACTTTGTTTAGAAGTCCATAAAGTGACCTCTCTAGCGTTTCTGCCTGATTAACAAGCACAGACAACAGACCACACTGATGTATTTTTAACCCATATTCATTCATACTGTACCACACACATATACGCTCACCAAGTTAGCAGATTCAGACGTGTGTACTGAGTCTAGCTGATAGTAATGCGCTGGTCAGCTTTTTTTGGACCTGCACCTGCCGGCGGTTCTGAAAATCTCAGCCGCAGCAAACGCTCTGACCTAATTTCAGCTTATCGAAATAATGACCCACTGCTGACCCAAAAAAAAGACCTGCAGCTAGCTTTAGATCCAGAAGCTGCCAAGATTGAAATCTGCAGATTGTTTTGATCAGAAAGTGGCCAATTAACCTTCAAAGTGAATGGAGGCAACTCACAGTTTAAGGTGATTTAGTCATCTTTTTTTTTAATTACACTATATGTCCAAATGTTTGTGGACGCCCATTCTAATGAATGCATTTAGCTACTTTGGGTTGCACCCATTGCTGAACACAGCTCGTCTAGTCCCTGTAGCGATGTACTGCCAATAGAATAGAATAGGACTCTATGGAGAAGATAAACATGAACCTATTAGCACCATACTGTACAATGCCAAGCGTGGGCTTGAGGGGTATAAAGCCCCCCAGCATTGAGCTGTGGAGCAGTGGAGGAACAGTGTTCTTTGGAATGATGGTTGGTGCTCCATCCAATATTTTTGGGATAAGGTGGGGTGATGATCATCCAACATCCTGACCTCACTAACGCTCAATCAAATCCTCATAGCAATGCTCCACTAAAATCTAGTAGAAAGCCTTCCTCCCTGGACAGTAGAGACAGTTACTCCAATGAAAGCAGGATAAGATAAGATAACATTTTGGGAGAAGGACCATGCCCTGACCTCCTCCTCCACGGCCCTTAATATACACACCGTTTCTCACTTCATCTTTGTGACGAACAACTTCACACCCCCCTTCACCCCATCTCCTCCTTTCTTGGCTTTTCACTCTCCTATCTCAAAGCCATCCTATATGCATCCTCCTGAGTTTGTCTCCCTGTGTTATAGCCTACAATGTAAATCACGCAATATCATCTTTTATCCAGCGAATCACACTGAGAAAAAAATCTCTTTGTGCAAACATCTGCATTGTGTCTTAAAATGCGCAAAATGATCTGCAACAGAGTAGGACAATCTCTCAGTCTTTGCAGTGCAGTATAAAGGCATCCCTATTCGGAACAAGTGTAGCACAGTCCTATTCTCATTTCAGCCTCCATACAGACAGCCTGGGCTCCTAATTCTGCCCAGAAAGCACTTGTCCCCATCAGCATTCTCCTGATTGCACTCATCAGTTCTCCTACCCTCTTCATGAATACATATCCCACCACCACAGCCCACCAGCATCTTTATCTTCATCCTTTCCAATTTCATTCCATTTTCACCTTCCTGTACGAGACCCATTTATCCATAAAGGGCTTGAAGGGATCTCTCTCTTCCTCTCTCTCTCTCTCTCGCTCTCTCGCTCTCTCTTGCTCTCTCGCTCTCTCTCGCTCTCTCGCTCTCTCTCTTTCTCTCATGGCAATGATATTGGCCTCACACCTCAGCTGTCTCTTGGAGCCCTGATTCGATCACAACACCTTTCCAGTTGACACAGTGTCCCATTACCTGAAGTGGCTGTTAACCAGACAGCAGCACGGTGTACTCGTCATGCAGAGAAAAGCATAATCGAACAGGAGCTTCTGCAGCTGACATTAAATAAAACACATTCTGAAGGGATCTGTAGAGGATGGAGCAGAACATAAGGAAACGAAAAAGAAATAGCGTGCATGCTTTTATAAATCCTGTTTCTGGAAGGTGTCCAAACTTTTGCAAGAGCCACATTGATATTTTATTTTATTTTTAATTTGTGGATAAAAGTCAGAAAGTTATTGTATCTCCAAACTGGGAAATTATATAATAATTATAATTATTAATAAATTTTTTGGACATCAATGTAAAAAGATTTCATTTGGGGGATTTTGGAGCACTTCTATTGGTCAATTCATTATAAACATTTAAGGCTGAAGTCCTCCTTAAAGCGAGGCACCTAACCCCTAATTGCTCCCTGGGTGCTAAGGTGGCTGCCCATGGCTCCGAGTGTGTGTTCTCACTGCTACCCCCCCCCTTTGGAATACCATAGCAACCACCTAGCGACATCTTATAAACCACCTAGTTGGCACTTAGCACCACCATACCAACCACCTGAGTTATATGAGCAACAAGCTAGCAACACCACAGAAACCACCTGGAGTACCATAGCAACCACATAGCAACAGCCTAGCAACTGCCTGGAAGTGGGAACCACTCAAGCTGAGCAGCCGTCCTGCATTTCCTCAGTTTTAATTCTGCTGCTTGAAAGTTTCGATAAGTCTGATGACCGTTTAACACAAGGTCCAGCTCGGAGTTCAAGCTCGCGCTTGAGTGTAGCCGCAGGCACTGTGTGCGCCTCATACTAATTCACACGTTGCCCCCCTTTGGGTGACTAATGTTTGTTTTAGTGTAGCATCTTGAGAGAGAGTTTTCTAGGTCACCTGAGCTCCTGCTGCCAGTGGAACTGGGTTTCTAACAGCTGCCTTCTGTCTCTGCTCTGTCAACAAGGGGGGCTAAACAAACGCAGCTTTTCAATGGAAATGTGGAATCGTCAGCAAGTGTTTCATTCACAGTACACACACACACACACACACACAAATACCAAACCATGCAAAAGCACATGGAAGCGCTTATCATTATCACTTCACTGCCGCCTAAACCAGCTGTCACTCAGCTCCGAGCCGGAGCACTTTGGGAGGCGGCTGACAAACAATTGTGGAGTTCTGGCACTTCTCTCAACTTTCTTATCTCACCACAGGGTACTGAGAGAGAGTGGGAGAGCGAGAGACAGAGATAACATATCAAAAACAGGAAGATAAAAGGAAGATCATCTTCAAGGAAATATCAGAAATAGTTCCAAATGTCTTGAACAGAAGATGAAAAACCGCACTTCTTCACAGAAGACGGACTCTCTGCACCTTCTGCTGAGAAATGTCTCACAATATCTCACAGTCTGAGAGGGAGACACTCTCACCCAACACCACCAGTGCCAACTAAGAGGGTCTCTGGATTATGTAATCTCCTCATAATGTCAACTGGGTGTGATGGGTGTGTAATCAGTGTTTCTGAATATAAAATTTTATTTGTTTAGAAAATAGCTGAATTCAAATAAAAATAAAAATATTTTATTTTATTATATATATAATTTTGTTTGTCAAATGTTTGCCAATGTAGAACTGCCAACAGCTCCCCCTAGCACTAGCAATGCTCCCGACCCCAGGAGGGTAAGGACTTACCAAATTGCAGCTGATGTGGCATCAGCAGGCAGCCGACGCGCTCAGAGAAAAGTGCCTGGGTCCCAGGCTCTGTCACAGCAGCTAACAGATGTCTGTGCCAGCCAACATCGCTTGAGGGGAGAGAGAGCCATCTACCCAACCAAAAAGAGCACAGTTGATTGTGCTCTCATAGACTCCAGCATGGCTTAGGATTCAAACTCCGAGTTTTACAGAGGACCCGCCCTACCTCGGCTGCAGCCTAGGCTTTGGAAAGCAGCTACTGTGAGAGACAAACAGGCCGGCTTAGTATATATACATATACACTAGTGCACAGGTGACCATGACCAGGACTCAGTTGAGGCTGATCTGGAAATGGTGTTGTGATTGATGGACTGTGGAGAGATTTTGTCAGGTGCATTTTGAGTCTTTTTGAGGACAAGCAGGACTGGGAAATGTAACACAAGCAATACAAATAAAAATTGGTAATTAGAAAGTAAAATGTTGCAAAAATAAATTGAATAATTGAAAAATACAGTTGATCAGTAACAAAACCTAAAAAATAACAGAATAAAAATAAATATTGAATAAAATAACTGATAATTTTTATAAAACACTTAATAAATGCCTTATTTAAAAAATAATATATATATATATATATATATACATTTTTACTTTCAATTTAAAGAATGACAAATTATATATTTATAATATTATAATATTTGTGTTTTAAATGTTTATTATAATAAATAAATGTTAGTCCAGCATATTTTAAAAGTGTAGATCAAATCTAAATGAACTTATTCTTTTTTAAGCATTTAAACTATTTAAAATAAAAATGACAAAAAAAATATTAAAATGATAAGTGTTTTCAAACTTTTGAATGCTAGTGCCCATACTGATCTTATAAACACTCCTCAAAAACTCCCATCCAATCCCTAGCATATCTAATCAGTCCTTCATGAAAGTAACTCAGCTGAGCTGATGACGGAACCGAACCGGTGGTCCACTAACCAACATATCAATAGCTTTACTAAACAGAACGTTCTGACCACTGACCAGTGTATTTATGTTGCATTTATATACACTGATCAGCCATAACATTAATACCACCTGCGTAATACTGAGAAGGTTGCTTTGTGCCATCACAGCAGATCTGACCATCTGAAGCATGGACTCCACAAGACCTCTGAAGGTGGGGTGACCCAGCAGGTAGAGCACCAGGCTCAATACCCGTGCTTGGCTAGCTGCCACTGTTGGGGCCTTGAGCGAGGCCTGTCACCCTCCCTGCATTGCATGTAAAGGAGAAGGGGGGGGGGGGGTGTATATGTAATGGGTGATCCAAATCTTTATAAATATATAAAATGAAAAAATACTGATGACAGACGGCCCATCACACGTCTGCAGAGGCTGAGTTTGCCTTGCATCAATGAAAACTTGCTTATTTATTTTATTTTCATATTTGCTTAGACAGCATGATCTGTTCATTCGGAGTAATCTATCTGTACACAGTTACATCCCTCAAGATTCTGCGGTTCTGCAGACATTTTATTATTTCATTAGAACTTCCAGAACTGCTGGACTGCACGCCGGTTTCTAATTGCTTTGGCAATGTTGCGTGTAAAGCAGTAATGCCAATTAAATAAAGTGAAAAACTGAACGAGAGAGAAAAAGAGAGAGAGAGGGGAGAGAGAGAGAGATAGAGAGAGAGAGAGAGAGAGCAAGATACACTGTGTAAGGCATTGAGAATTTAACCGCAAGTGCAAAGCCACGCCCCCCACATTCCAGTCCCAGTCCAACACGAGTGCTCGTGCACGTGGGACTGTGAGCCATGAGGAGCCTGCAGCAAACGTCCCCTGAGAGCACACACACACACACACACACACACACACACACACACACACACACACACACACACACACACAACCACCACCACTAATCCCATTAACATTCTGCACACATCAGGGACGCATGGACATTTACCTCTCCCTGGCCAGACTTCAGCAACGTCACACACATACACACACACACACTATGATGGGACAGGGACGGGGAAAGGAAGAGAGGACAAGAGAGGGAGGATGAGACTGGTGTAAAGACAGTGTTAGGGGAAATCAGACGATAATCAGAGAGAGGGAGACTAGAGAATAGAGGGAAAGGAGAAAGGGGAGGAGAACCAGACTGAAAGGAAGAGAGGAAGAGGTGAAGAAAAGAGAAAGAGAGGGACAAGAAGAGTGAGAGGTGAAAGAGAAGAAGACAGAGAGAGAGACACAGAAGACTGATATTAATAGAGCTGGAGCTCAAAGACAAAGGGAGGAAACAGATTTGGAAGAATTAGAAAGAAAAAGAGGGGGAGGAGTGGGACCAGAATGGGACTGATATGAACAGAGAAAGTGGGGAAAGAGATGGAAAATGGGGCTGATATAAACAGAGTTAAGGCAAGAGAGGTAGACAGAGAGGGAATATGGGACTGTGATAAATACAGCAGCACATGGAGTGAACAATTGGGTGAGAGAAGGAAAAGGAGGGAAAGACAAGTAAAACAAGACTGATAGCAACAGAGTAGAGAAAGACAGAGAGGGATAACGGGACTGTGATAAATACAGCAACACATGGAAGATTCAGAAAATGTGAAAGAGAAAGAAAACGAGGGAAATAGATGTAGAATGTGTCCGACAGAAACAGAGTAGATAGGAAAAGAGAGGAAGAATATCTGGCTGATATCAACAGAGACCAACAGGAAAGAGAAGGCAAGAGGGAATATGGGACTGTGATAAATACAGCAAGACATGGAAGAGTCAAGACATGGGAAAGAGTTAGAAAAAGAAAGGTAGAACAGGACTGGAATAAACAGAGAAAGAGCAGGAGCGAGAGGTAGAATGGGACTGTTATCAAGACATCAAAATAGGGAAGAGATCCGGACCGTTATGAAGGAGGAAAAGGGGAAACAAGACGGAGGAACGAACCAATAGCATGAGTGTGTGTGTGTGTGTGTGAGAGAGAGAGAGAGAAAGTGAGCGAGAGGGAGAGAGAGGAGAGCGCGAGAGAGTGAAGGAGAGAAGGACGTGCAGTAAAAAAGAGTGGCGAGGTGACTCACCAGTGGCTGCTATTGCCAGACTGTCTGCCTCCATTGTACTGTGAAATATCCCACAGTTCCTCACTAATCCAGTCCAGCGCTGTCCGTGGTGCTGATCCCTCACAGAATTCCCTCAGACAGCATTGAGGAAAACTAACACGCGTGTGAGGCTGGAGGGGGTGGAGAAAAAACAAGGATGGGGATGGGGAGGGGGGGTCAGGAGTGAGGGAACAGGGGGAGGAGAGGAGGAGAGGAGGACAGGAACGATGGGGAAGAGAAAGATGAAGAGAGAGGAGAACTGGTGTCATGTTCACTCCACAGTTTTATGCATTAGTCTCTCTCTCTCTCTCTCTCTCTCTCTCTCTCTCTAAAAAAAAAAAAAGTAATTAGTGAAAGGCTGAGATACTCGTTCACAATCTCCCCAGGAGCAGGTGAGCCACGCACATATTGAAAAAGAGAGAGAGAAAGAGAGAAGAGGGACGTAAAGAGAGGGTAGACGCAGACAGACAGAAAGGGAGGAAGGCACAAGTAGAGAGAGAAAAGGACAGAGAGATAGAGACAGGTAGACAGAGAGAGAGAGACAGAAAGAATGAGCAGGAGTGAGAGACAGAGAGAGCAAGAGAGGTATACATTCAGAAAGAGAAAGAGAGACAGACAGATAAAGAGAGAAAGAGAGAGAGAGAGAGAGAGAGAGAGAGACAGAAAGAGTGAGAGTAGGAAAGAGCTAGAGACATGCAGACAGAGAGAGAGACAGAGAGAGAAACAGGTAGACAGCTGGAGAGAGACCGAAAAAATGAGAGCGAGAGAGGTTTACATTTAGGAAAAAAAGAGAGAAAGAGAGAGAGAGAGAGAGAGAGTGAGAGACATATGGACAGGGAGAGAGACAGTGAGAAAGAGGTAGACAGGTGGAGAGAGACAGGAGACAGAAGAAATGAGGGAGCGAGAGAGGTATACATTCAGGAAAAGATAGAGAGAGAAAGAAAGAGAGAGAGAGAGTAGATGCAGAGAGAGAGAGAGAAAGACAGAGAGAGAGACAAAGAGAGGGACACAGAGAAAGGGTAGATGCAGAAAGAGAGGAAGGCTAGACACAGAGAGAGAGAGAGAGAGAGAGAGAGAGAGAGAGAGAGAGAGAGAGAGAGAGAGAGAGAGGCAGAAAGAGGGACATAAAGAGAGGGTAGACGTAGAAAGACAGAAAGGGAGGAAGGCACAAGGAGAGAGAGAAAAAGACAGAGCGATAGAGACAGGTAGACAGAGAGAGAGACAGAAAGAATGAGCAGGAGTGAGGGACAGAGAGAGCAAGAGAGGTATACATTCAGAAAGAGAAAGAGAGACAGACAGAGAGAGACAGAGAGAGAGAGTAGATGCAGAGAGAGAAAGACAGAGAGAGAGAGACAAAGAGAGGGTAGATGCAGAAAGAGAGGAAGGCTAGACACAGGGAGAGAGAGAGAGAGAGAGAGAGAGAGAGAGAGAGAGAGAGAGAAAGAGAAAGAATGAGAGGGAGAAAGACATATAGACAGAGAGAGAGACAT
Organism: Salminus brasiliensis; assembly: GCF_030463535.1. NCBI lineage: Eukaryota > Metazoa > Chordata > Actinopteri > Characiformes > Bryconidae > Salminus > Salminus brasiliensis. The sequence continues at coordinate 43,460,950 of NC_132881.1, forward strand.
ATAGACAGAGAGAGAGACAGAGATAGACAGAGAGAGAGAGAGACAGAGGTAGACAGCTGGAGAGAGACAGAACAAATGAGGGCGAGAGAGGTATACATTCAGAAAAAGAGAGAGAAAGAGTTTTTCAAAGAACTGCAGGAAGTTCAATGAAAGGATGAAACAAAACAGAACCGTAAGATCTGAAGATAATACAACAAAACACACTCCTCAGTCAGCTATCAGTGTGTGTGTGTGTGTGTGTGTGTGGTAATTATTCTCATTGAGTATAAACAAAGAAAAACTCTAATCCTCTAGTTTCAGCTTCCCCTTTCTCTCCATCTCTCCTGAGCTCTGCCTCATTTAATAATGATAAAGACCGTCCACTCAGCTCCCAAATCTTCATCTGAGCGTTCAGTGGAAAATGGATCAGCTGCTCTGTTTTGTTGTTCTTAAAAGAAAGTCCAGAAAATCTCTAATGAGTTAAATCAATTTGTTAACCCCTAAAACTACAGCCTCATTATCCAGCTATTAATATTAAAGAGCCCATATCCTACATCTGTCTTGCATTTTAGATGTTCCTTGAGGTCCACTTATAACGCTCACACGGCTTTAGGTTTCAAAAACAGCCTTAATTAATTTCTACAAGACCGTTTTTCAACCTCTCTATACGTGATATACACACAGAGCTCATTTATCTTATCTTATTATTAAAATGAAGACCTTGTTTACACCTGGTCCTTATGCGTCAAGTACCAGGATTTTACGTGGAAAAGGCTAAACCAGATCAAAACAAGTCCCATCACTCAAACCAGTTCAGGAAGTGGTCCGAGATGCATTTGAGCCTCATGTTATAGCAGTGTAAACCCACCCATCTCTCCTAGATGCATTCAACAACCAAAACTCCTCCCAATACAACCAAAACACCAGTAATAAATGTTGCACAACAAGCGAATTTGCTGTTCTGTTCCACACAGAGATCGGATCTCAGTCCAACTAACCGGAGACGTGTTTGATTACCCAGTGTAGATGCATGAGGGATACAATCCAGAATGTAGGCACATGTGATCAGGTGTTAACAGGGTCAAAGGTGTGTGTGAGGAACCTTTAAATTAAACCTTTAAACTTGATTCTTCATGGAACCAAAAGAGATTCTTCTATGGCTCCCCTCAAAGCAGGGCCGCCTCAAGCCTTTATGGGGCCCTAAGCAGATTTTCAGATTTTCACCTCAGCACCAGCTGCTTCATCATTCCACTGGCTACACTGTGTGTGTAACGTACCCACTATCATTAGCATTATTTGTAATTAGCTACTGTCATGGCGGGTTAGGCCAGACACAGAGAGATAAACACTCACAGAGATGGGTCCAATGCAACAAGTTTAATAACAACTCATGACAACAAGGGGGCAAAACAAGGCAAAAGATGCAGAAACTAAAGGGCATAAACGTGAACACAACACAAACTTGACAAACGAGAGGGCGAAAACAAACACACCTGAGACTAAGGGATTAGCTGGGGGACCAGCTACTAGGCAAGAACGGCTAGAACTGCCTAGAGCTGGAACGAGAGTCGTGGGTATAGCTTGGCTGAGAGCGAGCGAGCCTCGCTGAGTCCTTGAATGGCCAGGAGGCCTGCTCGCGAACAAGGACGTAGATCAGAAGCTGGCCTTAACACACCGTGAGCAGTAGGGGCAACCCCTCGGGCTACCTCAAGGTTCCAAACAATGCCATTCTTGGCCTCAAACTAAGCGTCAAGGCTCCTTAAGTACCCCCAGACTCAGGTGAAACACATGAAGATGTTTAACACGAAACGAGACACTTTGAATCAAACATGAACACAAATGAACCTGAATCATGAACCGAAACCTGAAAAGAACCAAACACATGAACCGAACAAGGCAGTAGTCCTTATGTGAGCCTATGGGCGGCGGCTCTGAATCGATACCAAGGGGCTGACAGCTACATCATACTGGTGTCATTCTGGCTATTGTTTTTAACATTACAGGGGTACAAAACTCTAAAATTTGTACAAATATTCTAATGATTTTTTTTACTTTTAAACATAGAGTGGTGTTTATGTGTTCAGTAACATCAGCAGACAAGACCCTGCATTTACAGTGAACAAGTTAACCAGTTTAATTCCATGGTTTTTAAATTTTGAGCAGATGTGCAAAAGTGTGAGGAAGGCACCTTTTATCGACAGGTCCCCTAACTCCAACCACCTCTGCATATTGCACCATTCCCTTTCTCCCTGGGCCAGAAAAAGAAGAAAAAAAGGAAGCAGGATGTCCAAGGCTGGAGCTGACGTTTTTTTATTATTATTATTTTCCTAGAGGAATTTGCCAAGAGTGAGATATTGTGCAATACACTAAAGCGCCCGAGCCTTTATCGACCACCCAAGCCGTGCATATCTGCATTGGCCCAACAGTGGCAACAGCCAACAGCAGGACTTGATTAACCTAGTATTGGTGTGCCAACAATGATATTGATAATGCCAAAAATCTAAATTGGTTATCATGATATCTTGGTGCTCTTGGGCGCCCCCTGATGGCATTGAGACCCTAAGCTGTATGCCTTGGGCCGGCTTTGCCTCAAAGAACCCTTTAAAGCACTTTTGACCCTGTTTACACCTGGTCACTTCATTTGATTAGTATCTGGATTGTATTCAGATTGGATTTTGGCCACATGCACCACATGCATTTACACTCAGTAGGCACTTGCGTCTTCTGACATTCTGCTCATTCTGATTGCTGTGTGGGACCGAATATGCAAGTTTGCTTATTGTGCTGCAATTATTACTGGTGTTTGGGTTGTTCTGGGATGGGTCTTTGTTGTGGAATGTGTCTTGATGAGACGGCTGCATTAACATTGCTATGATATGTGCCTCCTGAACTGGAAGTGACCAGGTTTAGACGGGGTCATTATTATTAAGAGTATAAGTAAGTGAGCTCTCTTCTGATTGGCTCTCCTGTATTGTGCCTCATTCATAATGATCCCACATTCGCAAACACTCCCAAGAACTGCAAAATGAGTGGGCGGGGCTTATCTGTTATGGGTTGCATAGGCGGAAATATGTCAATAAGATGTTTAGCAGACATTGGGTTTTGGTCGCCATACCTCAAATCCAGATGTTTGTATTTTATTTCAATACAGTGTGATGTGTGACATGTGACATCAGTTCCTCACACTCTGTAGGTTGTGATTTTGGTCGAAGTGTGGACCTCAGACAGACCACTGAAGGGGTTAAGGGGTTAAATTCTATCCACCATCAAGGCTAAATGTCTCTGTCATGTGAGTGTCACCGCTGTGTTGGGTTGTGCTGTGGCCAGAGGGCAAAAGATGAAATTCATATGTCAACAGAGACAGCTACAGTCTACAATTGTACATCTAGTCTATATGGACAAAAGTATTTGGACAGAGTTTATTATAACTGTCTCTACTGTCCAGGAGGGGATTTCTACTAGATTTGGGAGCACTGCTGTGAGGATTTGATTGCATTCAGTGACATGAGAGTTAGTGAGCCAATATCCCTGGGATAAATTTGAGTGGCATTTTGATCTATAACTAATCATCCATTATCAGTGCATGACCTCACGTATGCTCTCATGGCTAAATGCCATCAAATCCTCACAGCAAATGTTCTAAAATGTAATGTAAGGAGAAAACAAAGTGTTGTATTATTACCTTGAAAGCAACTCTGGTGGAGCAGATGTCTACAAACGTTTATATATATATATATATATATATATATATATATATATATATATATATATATAAATCTGTTAAATATAGAGATGTTTACATGTTTTACTGTTTACATATAGACACTGGATAATATGTGAACTGGTGGGTGCAGTGTGACTGAGCGGTCACAGTTGGTATGAGGTGGAGGTGTGATGAGATACATTGTGTGATGAGACCTGTGAGATAGCTTTGTAACAGACTGGACTGATTGGCCAGAGTGCACCTTTAACATGGCCATCATGCATAAGGCAGCAATTTCATTGAGTGTGCTGAGTGTGTTGTATGACAACGTGAACACAAACACTTTTTACTGAATCCAACTGCCTCCAACAGAGCAGCATCAAAAATTCTTTGCTCCTGGCATGAGTTTAAGTGAGTCTGGCACTTTTAATTTGGCTGTTGTTAAAATTAATCAGACATTTCACTGCTTTAGAACGACCATTGCTAAACACTTACAAGATACAAGCTACTGTTCTGACCTTCTGATGCCACAGATGGTTTTCGTATTTAATAAAACAGACTATCAGAGTCTCACAGAAATCTATTATATTTTTTTTTTCAATTTTGACTGCTTCACACATTAACAGAATTTCAAACACTGCTCACCCGAAACCCTGAAAACTACTTTGTTTTGTAGAACAGCACATTTTGCCTCCAAAAAGCTGGAGGAAACACAATTTCCTTTGCACTAGTGATTAGGCCCTTTTCATTTATTCACATTGTCAAAACACTAAAGCCCATAATGTTAGTGCCTTCTCCAAGATACACTATATTGCCAAAATATATTCCCCTTTTTTTCCCAAAGTATTCCCCTTTTCCATCCAAATCACTGAATTCAGATGTTCCAATCAATTCTATGGCCACAGGTGTATAAAACCGAGCACCTAGACATGCAGACTGCTTCTACGAACATTTGTGAAAGAATGGGTCGCTCTCAAGAGCTCAGTGAAGTCCAGCGTGGTAGGATGCCACCTATGTAACAAGTCCACTCTAGAAATTTCCTTGCCACTAAATATTCCACAGGCAACTGTCAGTGGTATTGTAACATATAAAGTAAAAGCAATTGGGAACAACAGCAACAGGCCATGTAAAATGACAGAGCGGGGTCAGCGGATGTTGAGGCGCATTGTGTGCAGAGGTCGCCAACTTACTGCAGAGTCAACCAGACCTCCAAACTTCATGTGGCTTTCAGATTAGCTCAAGAACAGTGCGTAGAGAACTTCATGGAATTGGTTTCCATGTCCGAGAAGCCGCCTCCAAGCCTCACATCACCAAGCACAATGCAAAGCATGGATGCAGTGGTGTAAAGCACGCTGCCACCGGACTCTAGAGCAGTGGAAATGTGTTCTCTGGAGTGATGAATCACGCTTCTCCATCTGGCAATCCGATGGACGAGTCTGGATTTGGCGGTTGCCAGGAGAACGGTACTTGGCTGACTGCATTGTGCCAAGTGTAAAGTTTGGTGGAGGGGGGATTATGGTGTGTTGTCTTTCAGGAGTTGGGTTCAGCCCCTTAGTTCTAGTGAAAGAAACAACATGACTGCGCACCAGTGCACAATGCAAGGTCCATAAAGACATGGATAAGCGAGTTTGGTGTAGAAGAACTTGATGGGCCTGCACAGAGTCCTGACCTCAACTCATTAGAACACATTTGGGATGAATTAGAGCAGAGACTGTGAGCCAGGCCTCCTCACCTCATCTGCTTATGGAAGAATGGTCAAGAATTCCCATAAACACACTCCTAAACCTTGTGGAAAACCTTCCCAGAAAAGTTGAAGGTATTATAGCTGCAAAAGGTGGCCCAACATTAATTAAACCGTATGGATTGAGAATGGGATGTCACTCCAGTTCATATGCGTGCGAAGGCAGGCGAGCAAATACTTTTGGCAATATAGTGTACCACCCACATCTTCGCTGCTTACACACCAGTTTCATTTTATGAAGAGGGTTTAGTGATAACACATTTTTTTGCACCTGAGAAAGTCGTGTTATGAGCAAAATCCAATTCTCCTCTGAAACTATGAACTTCTGGACATAGCTCTGGACAACAAACTGTAGCAAAGGGGCCATGATAAACATAGCATTGCTGACAATCCAGCTCAAGACCAATTTTTGCTGGCCACTAGTTTTTTTGATAGAATAAGCTGGTTCTTCGTGGTCAAGGTGGTTGACTTTGATGGTTTAGCTGGTGTATCACCATGACCAACTTGACCAAGCTGGTGTGGTCATGCTGGTCATACTGGTCAGCCAGCTTGGACTAGCTTGTTCCTTACCATAGTTAGGTTGATCATGCTTGTAGACCAGCTAAAGCATCAAGCTCAAGTGAAAACATACCCTATCCTGGTCAAGAATTAAGCTGGTCAACCAGCTTAACCAGCTTGACCAACATCAGCTGGTCAGTAAAGTTGAAAGCGGAAAAATTTAAGCTACCAGCCATTAGCAATACTTTACACATCGGGAGCTGAATCTCTACCTTATACATTTCCTATAGAGAGGCATGGAGGCCATAAATGCCATAGAGGACATGGCAAAAGACAAAGAGACATATGCCTTTATAATGTGTGTTATATATAATGTTATATATGGTTAATATCATAGCTTTATCTTCTTAAATAACCATATATTTTAAAGTGTACACTGAAACACACTGAGGATTGAGACTATTTGAGATGAACTGTGATTAATCAAACACACACAGACACACAGACTTAAACACAAAGGTTCATACAGTCCACTCTACATCTTAACATTCAGATCTGTTCCTTGTAAAGCAATATGTGTCTGATTAAGGCCAGACCGATAGAAGCAAAGGACAGAGATCAATAAAGGCCTGGACGAGGAAAATGGAGAGAGAGAGAGAGAGAGAGAGAGAGAAAGAGAGCTCAAAGGCATGCTAAAAAGATATGGCACAGAGAACAGGAAGGGAAAGCTTAAATGAATGCTAAAAAAGAAAAGATGGGGGCAAATACGGTCTTTTTAGCTATTCAATTCAGAGCACCACTATTCTATCTCAGATTTACCAATCCAAGCAACGCTCAGGGCTCTTTAAAATTCAACACTCACTCCAGCATGCCATCAAGCAGCTCCACTGCCGCACTGATCCTGACTGGACCACTGAAACCTTGCCAGACACTGACAGTCTTTGAGAGAACTTCACCTGAAACTGCCATTGTTTCTATATATATCATCAAGATGTAACAAAGATGCAAGAAGCCAAAAATAGGCATGCTAGACTAAACCACCAGACCAAAGAGAACTAGGGGGATGAAACTTCATCACCAAAACCACAGAGATCAAACTCCGTCACCAGTTAGTTATCAATCACAATAACACAAAACCCAATTTCAAACACCATCAGGATAAACCTAAGAGATGAAACTCAATGACCTAAACCATACAGATTAGACTCCATCACCAAAACCCTACAGATTAAACTCCATCACTAGTACCCTACAGATTAAACACCAAAAACATAATAATCAAAGTCAATTACCAACTAAATCAGAATAAACCCAATCAACAAGCCAAAAAGTACAAATTCCATCTCGAAAGCCCCCAGCTGTAAACTATTTTCCCCACTGAATCATTTTTTAAGTCTTCACCTCCGGTTTTACTCTGCAGTTCATCTGCACAGACAAATATAGCTTCATTGAACTGGCGGCAAGACGTTCCTTGTAAAGCCTGTGCTGTCAATGGCATTGACTTACCATTAAGAGAGAGAAACACAGAGGAAGGTAATTATTGGGAACGAAGGCTGGAGGAGCTCGTCTAATTGAGAGAGCACGCCAGCCGCCATTTACACAGGCCTATTCCTTCTCTCCACTGCAGAGCTTGGCCAATATGTTTTAATAAAGGGAATAATGATTCAGCGAGCTCTGTAATGGGATAGAATGGTAATACTGAGAGAGGTCATCAGGGTGAAAAAACGGCTCTGTTTATGCAGCAGTGATCCCAAGCCCTCCACACTTCAGCTAAAGAGGTCAAGGCTCACTCTGTTAAGCAGTCAAAAAAGGTCAGATGAACGAAAAGGAATTACACCCTGTCTATTTCTCAGCCTATATCCAATTCATAGTGTGCAACCTAGTTCTTCTAGGTTCTAGGTCAAGATTTCCAGAGCTTTTTACAATCAATTTATTTAAAATAATGTGTTGCCATAGAAGAACCATTTGAGGTTCCACAAAGAACCATGTTTGTAATATAGAGAGAAATGGTTCTTCTACTGAATCTCCACAGAACCACCTTGAAGAACATTTCTTTTTAAGAGTGTAGTGTTCTATACAGGATAGTGAATGGTGCTAAAGCCCATAGAGGTGAATGGTACAGGTGGCTAGTCTGAACACTACAACAATTTGGCTTCAGGTGGGATTTCAATGTTATCTTCTATCTAAGTGGTGGGCATTCAGATAGTGCCCCCTAGTGGAAAAGATCACATTGAGGAAAAGAGCATTGGATGAATGGAGAGGTCAGTACTAAGGTAGGTCACACTCGGGATATCTCAAAGCAAGGCCAGTTGGTTTCTTCTGGCTGCATTAAAAGCTTGGCTTACACTATTATAATAATATAAAGGTGCTACAAATGGTTCTTTGAGCGATGCCATAGAGGAACCACTTTTGGTTCCATAAAGAACCATTTTATAATAGGGATGGTTGTAAAGTGTAGTAAGTAAGTGTGAAGAACCTCCTAAAAAAAGTCTTAAAGAAGCGTATTCTTGTATAAAGGTTTATGGAACCAAAAGTGTTTCTTCCATGGCATCCCTTAAAGAACCCCAGTAAATATTGGTATTGTGATGTTCTGTCAGATTCCCACATTAGCCAAAATCTAGTTGAAGAAGGCCGTCCTGCCCAACTTGAGGCCAATTAGGCTCTTTTGACTCTCAGCCAAATATCTCTGGCTTAATTAGAGATCACACTCATTTACATTTACAGCATTTGACTGAAACCCTTACATAGAGTGACTTATTCAATATGGACAAAAGTATTGAGACACCTACTCATTCTTTGTTTCTTTCAAAATCAAGGATATTAAAAATAGTTTGTCCTGGAGAAACTGTCTCTACTGTCCAGGAAAGGCTTTGCATTACATTTTGGGACATTGTTGTAAAGATTTGATTGCATTCAAGCTACAAGAGTGTAAGTGAGGTGCAAGATGTTGGATGATCACCAGTCTACCTCATCCCAAACTCCCTATATCATCCCAAAATTATTGGATGAAGTCCCATACTTCTAGAGAACATTGGTTCTCCACAGCTCAGTGCTCCTTTTAGCGCAAGCCTGGCATTAGACATGGAGCCAATAGGTTCTGTTTATCTGCTCCAGCGAGATACTGGCAATACTTCTGTTCTGGGACTAGACAGGATGTGTTCGTTCCTTAGAAGAGGTGTCCACAAAACATTTGGACATCTAGTGTGGCTGTGAACATTTCTGCGGTTTTAAAAAGCACATCACAAATCTCAGGACTATGAAGACATTTTTTCGGGAATAAATTTAGGAAGATTTAAGCTCTGAGATTTTGTAAAAAGCTGGACAGTTCTCCGCTCCTTTGCTTGGTGAAGACCTTAACCAAGAGCAATGATAGTAATCACCTGAGAGTGCTTTAGACCCAGGAGAATTTACTACAGGCCATCACCCTCCTCAACATTCCCAATAGCTCACTGCTCAAATGCAATATTGCAGCTGTGTGCCCTGGAGCCTGTGTGTAATATCTGTAGGCTACAGAGTGCCTCAATCAGTCTTCCCAGCCAAGCTTGTCACGACCCAACTGTATGCTCCTCTACCTTCTCACAAGATGCAGGTAGGGCGGCTATTGATTTATCATCATGTTAGAAATATTGCACATTCTCTTAACTTCCCCAGTATTGTCTCTCAACCATGGCTTGAGAGACAAACTTGAAGAACATCTCACCACTGTTGTTCTCCTCTTCTCAGTTATCCTTGTGTTTCTACCTTAACTGCACCTCTTCATCTTCATCTCCATCTTCCCAACCTCCTAGAATATCTCACTCTTGCTTCAATCACCCTCTCCACCCTCTCAAACACTCTCTCTCTCTCTATCTCTTGCTCATTTCTTCAGGTCTTGTGCTTGGAAAAACAGCTCAGACAGCTTTGAAGTCCTCAGAGTCCCTCACCTCCACACCCTCGACACACACACTCACTAGCACACATCAGGCTGAGCCACTGCAGCTTGGCGAACTGGAGGCTAAAAGCCAACATGAAAATTGTACTGTGCCGTATCAGGGTTGAGCCAGCACCAACAGGGCTGTAATTTAGGCAGCAGACACTGAGGGAACAAAACTTCCTGAAAAGTTCCAAACAATAACAAACAGAGAATACACTTCAGCAAAACGTGTACAATAAAACACCACAAGACCTGGCCTTTGAAATAGCTAAAGTACAGGTTAGTGCTTTAGTGAGATCAGACTGAAAGAACATAGCAGAACGTGGCTGGGGTAGCTGTAGGCCCATATACCTGGCGCTATAGGTCTTTGTTGCCATTCAGTTTCTCTCTTGTCCACTATTGTTGCAATTCCACTGCTTTATCCACCTCTTTTCTTTGATTTTCAGTTTAGGATGCAGGATTATTTGTAGAAAAAAAGGAAGAGAGAAACCAGAGAAACCAAAGCTTTAAGGTGAACCCATTCTCCGCTAGGCTGTAATGGATAATTCACTTAGGATACAAGTAGGACAAGTTTACAAGGATGATTAAACAGATCCCCAGAGGCACTGGGATCATCCAGAGGACAGATGCAGAAGATACCCCAGTTACTGATGGGGAAAATCAGACATCAGTCAGAAAAAGATTTAGAGGATCTGTGGGACGCATACAGGATATGAGATATGAGAACATGGTGGTGAAGATGTTCAAAATTAGATTACTTCCAGAAACAGGTTTATGCAGGGACTGCAGTGATAAAGCTCAATCCACGTTGTGACCTGTTCTATGTTTCACAGCATGGCTTGAATGTCACTTTCATGTCACTATTATATGGACAAAAGTATTCGGACACCTGCTCGTCCATTTTCCTTTTCTCTGAAATCAAGGCTGTTAAGAAATTTTGTTAGAGCAACTATATCTACTGTTCAGAGAAGGCTTTCTACTAGATTTTGGAACATTGCATTAAGTGACAAGAGTGGCAGTGAGTTGGATGATGGATGTGTATGTTAGATGATCACTCTCCTCCTCTCCAACTCCACAGCTTATCCCAAACATATTAAAAAAATTATTTGATATTTTTACAATTTATCACAATATATATTGAATAATAATAATAATAATAATAATAATAATAATAATAATAATAATAATACCATGCAGCTCTAGTATTTATACCATTGACAGGAGGGAATGGTTTCCATGCATATTTTCCTATATATCAATACAATGTCATAAAACACTTATGTCATCTTGAGAATGCTGGCATAAATATGTATATTGATCATCTCATTTATTTCATAAAACATCTTATGCCAGGTATAAGTATATAATTATATATAGCATAAGTATTGCTTTATAAAAACATTATTCAATGCTTAAGAATGTGTTATGAAGCCCCTATGCAGATACCCTTAACTAAATGGTTCCATCAATTTCTTAGGAGGATACTGGTGAATGTGGCCATTTAGTCCAAGAACCCTTTTATCAGTACCACATTAAAGCCATTTTGCTGAGACTGTTCCTTCCTACTTTCCAAAATGCTCTAATCCATTGCGTAAATGTCTTTAGACCTATTGAAAACCTCCAGCCTTTCAGCTTCAATCAGCTTACCTATTCAGCGCTGGTGTGCTGAGTTGCTGTGATCTCCATCACCAGCGGCGCAGCCATCACTGCAGGTCCATCCCCCTCAGGCCCAAGGCTGCTGCTCCTGGAGGACATAAATAAAAGAGGAATCAGAGCGAGGGCCATCACCCGGCCTTTCAGGCCCCCCTGGCAGCGCCAGCAGCCCGGGCTAATTTCTAATTGGCGAGCGCAGATGGTGTGTAGAGATACAGAGGCGCTAAAATTAACCTCTCAGCACTAATGGAGCGGAGGTGGGAGGAAAAGTCAAGCTGGAGGAGGACCACTGGCTGCTGAAGAAGGGAAAATAATGCACAAGTTACAGGGCTTTTGTAAGTGGGAGGGTTTTTTTTCAAGGTTCATATGGAAATAAAATATCAATATCAATTTTTCTAAGCTTTTCCACACTTTTAAAACTTTCTTTTAAGAAAATGGTCAAGATGAGGCTCCCAAGTGTTGTTTAAGATTTTGACCTGTTGTTGTGAGGGGAGACTAAAAGGACAGTATTCATTCTAAAATAAAGTAATATGTTAATAATATAAAAATAATTGCTTTTTAAGGGCTTTTCAAGTGGCGCAATTGTCTAAGCATTGACACTGTTGTTGGGAGATCCCAGCCATCCATAGCTAGGAGTCCAAGAGAGCACAACTGTAGTCCCTTTGAGTGGGTAGGATGATCCTCTTTCTACCCTTATCACTGTTGTTGTCATTACTAGGTCTAATGAGCAGAATTGGCCAGTTTAGTGTTCTCCTCCAAGCACATTCAGCTGTCCAGTGCTATTCATTGTATTTTGCGGTTGGAAAAGACATGGTGGCGCTTCATATTTCTTAGAGGAAGCACATGCTACCTGTCCCCCTCCTTGCTTGGTAGCATTGTGTGTGTTGGGGGAGACCTGATTAATATTGATCTAATGTAACTGTAGTAAACTGGAGTCACCAATTAAAAGCCTTCAACATTTAAAAGTCTTTAATATCGCCTGTACACAATACACCACCCCACATCCTGGGAGACCAGAAATGCTGAAGGTCATAAGACTCCATTAAAAGTAGGCTGCTGATGCCTCCTGCAGAACTTACAGTTTATGCTTTTTTGTAAGCCATCGCTGCATCAAGCTGCATCAACCCACATGTTATGGCCAAATGTTTATGGACACCTCTTCTAATCAGTATATTCAGCTACTTTAAGTTGCACCCATTGCTGGTATAGATGTGCAAATGAACATGAAATTCACAAATGACCATGAATCTATGAAGATATGGGCCTAGGTCTTGGCTAGAGGGGTATAAAGCCCCCAGCTATGAGCTGTGGAGCAGTGCACCTGTGTTCTCTGGAATGAACGTAGGGCTCCAACCAGTACTTTTGGGATGAGTTAGGGAGTTGGAGATGAGGCGGGGCAGTGATCATCCTGACTTCATCCTGACTTCACTAACACTCTCGTCACTGAATGCAATCAAATCTTTAGAGCAATGCTCCTCCAAAATCTAGAAAGTCTTCCTTTCTGGACAGTAGAGACCGCTACTCCATCAGTTTTTTTATATCATTGATTTCAGATGAAACAAGGAATGAACAGGTAGGTGTCCCAATACTTGTGTCCATGTGGTGTATCAAGCAGCTATAGGGAGCTGTAATGGTTTAAAAGGATGGACCTCAGTCAGGTTATCTGACCCGACGTCTCTCAGAGTTGACAGACATTGCATGAGAACGCAAACACCACCAACCTACCTCCAAGCTGACTACACATTCTTGTTCTATGTATTTGGACTGAAGTCACATTTCCATGCCCTGCCTGTTTCCTGTTGTTTTGCCTCCTGCTTGCCGGGGTAGCAAATAATCAAAACAAGAAAACCAATCGGGATGAAGACGGGAACATTTCTGCTGCTGAAGGCAATAAAAACATTCCATCCAAAAGAAGCCCAGCTAAGGCCTCCCTGACACCGCAGCCTGTTGGCGTAGCGCGAGGCAGCGATGACTCGCAGTAATGGAAGACTTCAGGCCTTTGCTAAGAAGCCCCGATATCAAAGGGAAGTCATAATGAAGAGGAGAAGGAAAACTCTCCCCTGGTCGTGTCACGCTGAGCGTGGAAAACAAATAAAACAACAACACCTACGAGCCACTTCTTTATCCTCATCCGCAGATGGAGGAACCGTGTTCTGCCTGCACTGCTGCAGCTCAGCTCATCAAAGCCTGAACTTCTGACAGCTTCTGAGCCGCACACATATTGTATTACAGCTCTCCTGAATTACAACTTCAGCTTCCTTTTCAAACGAACATGGAATGATGAATGGGGGAGAAGTTTAGTGGAAGTTCAGAATAACTAATAAAGCGCAGAACATAACAGTTATTAGACGTGTATTAAACTTTGATGCACTGGGCGCTTATGAGAGGATGGTAAAGTTCTTTAGTGGAATTTTTCCATTAAAAAATGACTATACTGAATACTGTCGCTGGCCACTTTGTTAAAATCCTCTCCTCTGTAGCTCCTCTATCTTATTAGTGTACAGATGTGTACCCATCTTCTGAAAGTATGTCAGTGGGAGTATAAAGCAGGGGTTTCTAATAAAGTGGCCAGTGAGCAGAAGCATAAGTTAGGGATTTTAATAAAGTGGCCAGAGAGTGAAAGTATAAAAAAGGTGTTTCTAATAAAGTGGCCAGTATGTGAAAATATAAAAAAGCGGTTTTATTAAAGTGGCCAATGAGTGGACGTCCAAGGTAGAGAGTTCCAACAAAGTGACCAGTGAGTGGACGTCCAAGGTAGGGAGTTCCAATAAAGTGGCCAGTGAGTGGAAATGGAAGAAAGGTGTTTCTAATAAAGTGACCAGTATGTTGAAGTATAAGGCAGGGTTTTTTAATGAAGTTTCCAGTAAGTGGACGTCCAAGGTTGCTATTTCTAAGTGGGCAGCAAGTAGACGCATAAGGTAGGGAATTCCTATAAAGTGGCCAGTGAGTGAAAGTTCAAGGTAGGTGTTTCTAATAAAGTGGACAGTGAGTGGACGTGGAAGAAAGGTGTTTCTAATATAGTGACCAGTGAATGAAAGTATAACCTAGGGGATTCTAATAAAGTGGCCAGTGAGTGGATGTCCAAGGTAGGAGTTTCTAATAACGTGGACATTCAGTGGATATGGAAGAAAGGTGTTTCTAACAAAGTGACCAGTAGGTTGAAGTATAAGGCCAGATAGTGGACGTCCAATGTTGCTGTTTCTAATATAGTGGCCAGTGAGTGAAAGTATAATTTAGGTGTTTCTAATAAAGTGGCCAGTGAGTGGAAGTGTAAGAAAGGTGTTTCTAATAAAGTGGCCAGTATGTGGAAGTTTAAAAAATGGGTAAAAATAAATTAGCCAATGAGTGGACATCCAAAGGAGGGGTTTCTAATAAAGTGTCCAGCAAGTAGAAGCATAATGTAGATGTTTCTAATAAAGTGGCCAGTGAGTGAATGTATAAGGTAGGGAATTCCTATAAAGTGACCAGTGAGTGAAAGTTCAAGGTAGGTGTTTCTGATAAAGTGGCCAGTAAGTGAAAGTATAAAAAAGGGGTTTTAATAAAGTGGCCAATGAGTGGACATCCTAGGAAGGAGTTTCTAATAAAGTGGCCAGCAAGTTGAAGTATAAGGTAGGTGTTTCTAATGAAGTGGACAGTGAGTGGACATTCAAGTTATGTGTTTCTAATAAAGTGGCCAGTGAGTGGACGTCCAAGGTAGGTGTTTCTAATAAAGTGGCCAGTAAGTGAAAGTATAAAAAAGGGGTTTTAAAAAAGTGGCCAATGTGTGGACATCCTAGGTAGGAGTTTCTAATAAAGTGGCCAGCAAGTTGAAGTATAAGGTAGGTGTTTCTAATAAAGTGGCCAGTAAGTGTAAGTACAAGGTAGGTGTTTCTAATAAAGTGGCCAGTGAGTGAACGTCCAAGGTAGGAGTTTCTAATAAAGTGGCCAGCAAGTTGAAGTATAAGGTAGGGGTTTCTAATGAAGTGGACAGTGAGTGGACATCCTAGGTAGGAGTTTCTAATAAAGTGGCCAGTGAGTGGAATTACAAGGCAGGTGTTTCCAGTAAAGTGGCCACTGAGTGGATGTACAAGTTTCTAATAGGGCGGACTGTGAATGCGGCCCTTCAGTCTGATCAGTCCAGTACGTCCAAATACAGGAAGTTAAATAGTCTCATCATATTCCTCTGCCTCCACAATGCCTAGGGATTGTTAATGCAATCCATTAATCAAAAACAGACATAGGCAGACGAGAGGCTGATCACGCTTCACTATGTACATTAGCATGGGAGAGTGTGTACTACATCAGGCAGATGATTAAACAATGTCTCAAAATTTCCTTCAATATGCACAGGGATTAGGACGAGAGGCTGTACAGAAACACAGAGGCTTTACTCAGCACTCCTGCCTTGTTTGATCTGCCTGTTTATCTGTGAGTGCCGCACAATTGCTGCACAAATGTGTAACTGTCACCCCTATTACTAGTTTATTTGTTTGGAATAAACTTTCTCCTGTCCGGATCATCCTGTCGACGCGCTCACGACTCAATCACGGCCGCAGCAGAGTGTTTCCGGGCTCAGAGTCGATCAGGAAGAGAGGAATCACGCTTACTCAGCCACAAAATAACTCTCAGCTCCCACTTCACACATCTCATCCTATCCGCTGACAATCCTCGGAAAAGCCCATTCACTCTGGCTGAACGCAATGGTGCGAGGCAGCGGCGGCTGACAGGCTTCACGCCTCCCCAGAATGCCCTTCTGCTGAGCTCAATAAGCTCCCGCACAATGCAGGTGTGGCAGGACCATCCGCTTCTCTGATAAAGCGCAGAGAGGGAGGGAGCAATAATGCCTCATTGCTCATCCATGAAAACAGTCCCCCTGTCTTCCTGAAGCTGGCGCCTACATTTCCCAGGAGTCCATGCAGTGCATACTCCGTTAAAGCCAAGGCTGGGTGCGTGCAAGCTGGGCTTTACTGCGAAAGGTCAGACCTCCATGTGGAGCGAGAAGATTGTGAGGCAATGCAGTGATTCATCGGCGTCACTCTTCATCTCAAGTGAGTGTCCAAGCAAAGTGATCCCTATGAGAACACACAGGCATGTGTTCTTGCACACATACAGTCAGGTACATAAATATTTGGACAGTGTGACTTTTTTATATTTTGTCTCCAGCCTAGTCTTTTATTGGAAACCTCCACACTGGTTGTTTTTTCTCGTCTTGTAAAATGGCCCATTGCTAACCCTTACCGTAACCAGGGTTTTCAGGGTTAGGTTTAATGTAAAGGTGCATGTATTGGTCACTGTACAGCAAAATGTGTCCTCCGCATTTAACCCATCTGTGGTAGTGAACACACACACACACTAGTGAACTAGGGGCAGTGAGTACACACACACACACAGAGCAGTGGGCAGCCAACTCCAGCACCTGGGGAGCAGAGAGGGTAAAGGGCCTTACTCAAGGGCCAAACAGTGGCTGCTTGCCAAGCTCTGGAATCGAACCCACAACCCTGTTATCAATAACCCAGCATTCTAACCGCTGATCCACCACTGCACCACTGGGTTAGATTGTAAGGGGTCAGTGTCTGCCGCCACCTATCAGCAGAGGGCGACGGCAGCGAGACACCGTTACCCAAGGGGACACCAATCCCTAGAGATCTTAGGGGTAATCAGTGCCAACCAGACACACCTGGTGGTCAAGAATTTAAGGCTTTGACAAACGGCATGTCTCTGTCACACCTTTGTAGCGGGTGTTCCCTCTTCAGAGAGAGAGGTGCATTAGTTTTAGTGTTAACTGTCCTAAGTCTGAGCTGCGCCATCTTGGTGTCTCCTTTGTTTTCCCGCCTTTTTTATTTCATTGTTTTAAGGGGTGCAACTCCACCAGTTGCCTGTGCTTGCTGGTGGTGCAGTGGTAAGGTGTTGGACCTCCATTTCCAGGGTTGCTGGTTCAAACTGCAACTGTTCTCCAACAGTACACAAAAGCACCCACAGCCACATTACATTACACATTAAGGCTTGTCCTCACAGGCTTTCCTCTCTGCACTTGGGTCTGCTCCCAGACTGTCCTGTAACATAGATGTTAGGATTTAGGGTTGATTTCAAGGGTAAAGTTAAGCTGATTTTTGGAGTTAGATTTAAGGTTTAGGTTAGATTAGAGTCGTCTTGTGGAACGTCCCAGAGGAAATGTGACCTAGTGGTGAAGAAAATACTACAGGCTATTCTCTTGGTGTCGACTTACGACTGAAGGTTGACTCGTCAAACCCAATGTTACTGCAACTAAGGGGAAATGTAATTTGATTTAACAGCTAAACATAACCTTAACCTACATCTAAGCCTACACATGAACCTAACCTTATTCCTAACCTAACATTGACCACAGTGAAATAAAGAATCCTTACCATTGTAGATGTTGGCCCATAAATTATTTTGGATAAACTCCAAAAAGTTGAACAGCAGAATTCTCCCCAACATTATCTCCCATGGCTGATTTGTTTTCTCAATTCTTCTTCGAGTGCATGACAAATGGGTGGTGTGTGTTAGTGAGTAATTTGCTCAACAGCGCCACCAGTGGATGGGTGAAAAAATGACCAAATGGAACGTATTTGTTGAGTGGAACAATCAACCTATATGGACGGTTTTATGTGAGACCATCATGTTGATTTAGTTGATATAACTGTTTAGGAACTACAATCCCTCTATTTTCACCAGCTTAAAAACAATTGGACAAACAAACAATACAATTTATAAGCATTAATTTTAATACGTGGCAGTAAATAAGCATACTTTCCTGCAGCCGCCTTCAGGTGCTGCTTGTTTGGGGTCTTTCTGTTAGTTTTCTGTTTAGTTTTTTCCTATAAAGTAAAAAGCCTGTTTAATTGGGTTAAGGTCAGGTAAGTGACTCTGCTACTTAAGAATATTCCATGTTTTAGGTCATCGTCAATCTGTACTGTTAAGCACCTTTCAATCAATTTGGCAGCATTTGACTGAATCTGGGCAGAAAGGACATGATCTGTCTAAATACTTCAGGATATATTTAGCTACTTCTGTCAACAGTCATAAAGCTGCAAAAAAAGCATTTACATTTACACTGAAGGCCCCTAGCCGACACTCTTTTTCAGAGCAACTTGCAAAAGTGCTTCACTGTTACTCAGAAAATACCCTTAGCTTAGCTTATTTCTACACTGTTGTAAGAATATTCTGTATTATAATATTACATATATAAGTAAAAAGGGTTCTGTATAATACTAGAAAAGGGTTCTTTGACTTTTCCCTACCCCTTTTGGCACCATACAAAACCATTATTTTAAAAGCTTCTATATCAAATTATTTACAGAAGGGCTCCACCCTTTACCTAGTCAAAAGACCCATTTCAGCATCCAAATGGTTTGTTCAGTTGCCATGGTTACATATAGAACCACTGCCTTTACTCAAGAACTCTTAAAGAACCCCCTTTTTCCAGAGTGTAGGAGTTTCTAGTAAAGTCACTAGCCTAGCATGGGAAATTCTTTCCACTGGGATTTTACATCACGCAATATGTACCCAATACGTCTAGGCTCAACAGATGCCAGATAACTGTTACTCTGTTCCAAAGCTATTTTCTAGCTGCAATGCAAGGTGAGCCTACAAGATAAGGAGTTTCTGATAAAATGGCCGGTGAGTGCTGGTATCAGAGAAGGGTGGCACAGAACGGTGCAGGTTAAAAGACGGCAGTCTGAGCTCTGTGTGCCTCTGAGTGTGCAAGTAAATGCCTGGCATCTCTCCTGCAGAAGCTGCCAAGCCTCCAGCAGAGGACAACATGCAGCATTGGGCGGCAGAGGGAGCTTTGGCGAGGACAGGGCCAGAGCAAAGAAGACCTCCTGCTCATGGAGCCCGCCAGCGGAGAACGAGCAGCCGTGATCCGCAGAGCCACAGATGGGGAACAGCTTTGACCTGGCCTGCGCTCTATCCACAGTGCGCATTCACCACCACCAGAGCCAGTGCAACAGTACACAGTTTGAGCCTTGATTAGCAATGTTTCTGAGCAGTTGAACACCCGGCAAAGGACAAAGTTTATTTCATGCTTCATGTCTCCGTACAATAGAACACACAAAACTGAACAGCACTAAAAAAGAGCAGTTCTTTTGGGACTACCCCATGCATGCTAAAAACCACTGTTTAGACTCCTTTATAAATATTACAAAGGAGGCAACGTAACCGCTAAGCCCATACAGTCTGGCATTCAGCAGGTCCAGAGTAAAACAAGGGGCACTGAATGCTAGAAAGGCTCCAAACAAGGGACTTGCAGGTCTGCTTTGCTGGTGTCTGAGCATAAATTAATGTGTTGTAGCCTGTTGACATCATTCAATGCAACTTGCAGACTTTCACTGGCAAGCCCTCACTAAACAATGATGCATTATCCACTGTTACTGAAGTATTATTGGGTGTAGTCTGCTGCCCATTCAAGACCTGTAAGAGTCCAGGACAAAGAAGTGAGCAGAGATGATTGATGCATTTAAAAAAGCATAAATATAATGTCTGGAGCATCTGGTCATCCATAGTTTCTTCCTAAATCAAGGGCTTTCAAAGAATGTTGGAGTAACTATCTCTACTGTCCAGGAAAGGCTTTCTACTAGATTTTGGAGAAGAACCGCTGTTAGAATTTGATTACAAGAGTGTTAGTGAGGTCAGGATGTTGGATGTTGGATAATCACCACCTTACCCCATCCCCGACTCCCCAACTCATCCCAAAAGTACTGGATGGAGCACCACCACCACCATCATCATTCCAGAAAACACAGCCCTACTGCTCCACAGCTCAATGCTGGGGGGCTCTATATCCCTCTAGTACGTGCTTGGTGTTAAGCATGGTGCCAATAGGTTCATGTGTATCTGCTCCAGACAGTCCTATTCAATAGGCAGTACTTGAGGTATTCAAGACATGTACTCTACAAGATCTCTGAAGGTGTCTTGTGGTATCTAGTACCAAGATGTTAGCAGCAGATCCTGTAGCTTGTCAGGTGGGACCTCCATTGATCGCATCAATGAGCCTTAGGTGCCCCTAATGTGCCCCTTATATCCCTTTTGCTGGTTCACAGGTGGTTCCTTGTTTGGAGCACTTTAGGTAGGTACTGACCACTGCACTCCAGGAATACCCCACAAGACCTGCCTGAAGTTTTGGAGATGTTCTGACCCAGTCGTCCAGCCATTACAGTTTGGCTCTTGTCAGAGTGACTAGATCATTGTTTCTACTTTTAACACCTTCATCACCTTGAAGAACTGTCTGTTCATTCACTACCTAATATATCCACCCCTCAGCCAATGCCACAGTAGATGAAGATAGTCAATGTTTTTACTTCACCGGTCAGTGGTGTGTATTCTGCTTTGTCAATTTATTTCTACACCAATTCCACCAAGGCAAATCCCTCTTTCAAAAGTGATTCAGGCTCAGATTCTGATCAGGGCAAAGTGCAGGTGGTTTAGCTGTACTGCCATTAATGCGCTAATTTTGGCCCCTGCTCTTCAAGCCTTTTAAAAGCATAATGAGCCATGCGTAACACGCGTTGTAAACATATTCCCCTCAGCATGCTGTTCACTGTCTCTGCAATGGGGGTTAGACACAAACTGTGAAGCCAACCCCTTCGGGAGGCGTTCTGCTGGCCGGACAGCGACATGGACCCCCTCCAACTCTGGCACAACTCTCACAACACCAAATGAGCTGTCAAATATTCAGCGCAGAGAAATTAGCCAACATTAGTCTGACCAAATGTCACTGTATAATATTAGGAGCCAACCAAAATACAGCAGCAACAAAGTCCAAACTGCTTTCCACCATAGAGGTTTGGAGTGGAGGTTTTCAACCTGTGGGGCGTGACACCCCCCCCCCCCCACACACACACACACACACCCACACACACCACACAGGGGGGTGTGAGATTATGAGACACTTTATTTCAGACCAAATAGAACACTGTGACACGGTTACAGACCTGCCGCTGACACCAGTCTGAAACTGGAGCTTACCTTGATTAGACTGAGACTGAGATACAGGCCAGGATGAGGGTTAGGGTTAGGATTGGGGCCAGGATGAGGGTTAGGGTTAGGATTTGGATTGAGGTTAAGGTCAGGATTAGGGCCAGGATGAGGGTTAGGATTAGGTTTTGGGTTGAGATTAAGGTTAGGATTAGGGCCAGGATGAGGGCTAGGGTTAGGATTAGGGCCAGGATGAGGGTAAGGATTAGGTTTTGGGTTGAGATTAAGGTTAGGATTAGGGCCAGGATGAGGGTTAGGGTTAGGATTGGGACCAGGATGAGGGTTAGGGTTAGGATTTGGATTGAGGTTAAGGTCAGGATTAGGGCCAGGATGAGGGTTAGGATTAGGTTTTGGGTTGAGGTTAAGGTCAGGATTAGGGCCAGGATGAGGGTTAGGGTTAGGATTGGGGCCAGGATGAGGGTTAGGGTTAGGATTTGGATTGAGGTTAAGGTCAGGATTAGGGCCAGGATGAGGGTTAGGATTAGGTTTTGGATTGAGGTTGAGGTCAGGATTAGGGCCAAGATGAGGGTTAGGGTTAGGATTTGGATTGAGGTTAAGGTCAGGATTAGGGCCAGGATGAGGGTTAGGATTAGGTTTTGGGTTGAGGTTAATGTTAGGATTAGGGCCAGGATGAGGGTTAGGGTTAGGTTTTGGATTGAGGTTAAGGTCAGGATTAGGGCCAGGATGAGGGTTAGGATTAGGTTTTGAGTTGAGGTTAAGGTCAGGTTTAGGGCCAGGATGAAGGTTAGGATTAGGGTCAGGGGTAGGGGTAGGTTTTGAGTTGAGGTTAAGGTTAGGTTTTGGGGAAGGCTGGGTTAGGTTTTGGGTTGAGGTTAGGGTCAGGATTAGGGCCAGGGTTAGGATTAGGTTTTGGGGTAGGCTGGGTTAGGTTTTGTTTAATGGAAGTAAGATATTAAGAGTACTTGATGTAACAGATCAGCAGTAAATCTACTGAATATCAGTAAAGCATCAACAGAACATCTTCAGGATCTTTACCTCAGTGTATTCAGATCCTTCACTGCTGCTGCTGCACTGATATGGTGCAGATGTTTTACTGAGACTCTGTTTATCATTTACAAAGAACCACCCGAAATAAAGTGTTACTGGGAGTTTTGCCTTCAAACATTCAACAGAAAAATTACTGCTGTAAATCTGCCCTGGATGTCCCTACTAACTAATCCTTCATCTACTAGAGGAAGCATATCAGATTAGTCTCTCACAGTCCCACAGCTCACAGTCAAATAGATAAATCAGTTGAAGCGAGAGGTAAAACAATGACTATGTTGCAGGGGAACTAGAGGATGCACCACTATCTGTAATACATTTCCCATAATGCCCCAACATCATTGAGCAGTCAGAGTTTATTTTGTGAGTAACAGACAATTGTAAACATTTTATAAGAAACTTTGTTTTTGGTGTTATATTGTGTTATTTATTTATTTTAAAAGCTTGTGTTATCTAGCTAACATGAACTAATGATACAAAGACAGAATCACAATTTTATATGTACAGTAGTTTGATGCCGCAAAGGAAATATTTCATACATGCATGTGGTAGTAATATTATTAAAGTAATAGGAAGAATAATAACCTGGAACATTGTTACTAACATTATTATTAACAGCATATAATAAATTTATTATTATTATTATTATTATTATTACGTAAGCGGGGGGTATAGCTATGAGTGTATGTAGCCTAGAAACACCCCTGCTATGTTGTTTTAGTCAAGGAATCCACAAGTGTGGACATCCATTTCAACCCCAGCATTGCCAATGAGCCATTCACACAGAATAATTCCATATTTTATGCATCAAAACTAAAACATATGAATTTACATGCATTATACTAAATGATGAGCCACATCCAGTGTGTTATGTTCAGCGGTACTTGCAAACTACAGTTTAAACCTGCAAAATTAGTAAGGTACTTTGAAGCATCCGACATTCTAAGATAAACTAGTTGACTTTCTTTTTTGAGTACAGTCATTGTAAGCTCCTCAAAAACAGGCAGTGATCAAGAAAACCGGTCAAAGTGGTGGTCAAAGAACTGACTGCCTCATATGAGATGGTGTTTAATTGATTTGTCAAAGCAAAATAGCCCCTTTACAATACAGTTGCAAAAACTCTCAATCGTCACCGCCTGATAACGCCATTGGACGTTGTGATGGTGAGCTGGCAAACAACGTGAAGTCTCAACTAACAGAGACACTTGAGCGGGAAGTAATTTTCTTTGCAATTGGACAAGTCGACGGACATCTCTAATGCATTCCCACCGCTGTTACTTGTCCACTACTGCCTCTGAGTAACTGTCTGACTGTATGATTCACAGAGAGACCCTCGCAGCAAAAACTCTCCCCTCGGAGTTGAGCACTGTGCTACAGAGAGCAACGCAGATCGTTAATCTTATTAAGACTCATCCAGTGAAGTCAAGACTGTTGTGCAAAGAAATGGGGTCAGAACAGGAAACACAGATGAGCAAGCTCTCCAGAGGAAAAGTTCTTGAGCAGATATTTTCATTACGAGGTGAAATATGGATTTGCCTTCTTGAGTTTGCATCTTCTTTGGCGGAACATTTGAGCAATTTGAAGTGGCGCACAGATTATATATATCTGTGTGACATTTTGGACAGACGTAATACCCTTAATTTGTCATTTCAGGGCCAAAATTTTCATTCGCCAATTTTATCTGACAAAATCCAAGGGTTTGTGAGAGAACTGGCACGATGGAGAAGCCGGGTTGAGAGAGAAAATGTGGACATGTTCCTCACCTTGTAAGAATTCCTATCTGAAAATGAAGTGAACTTAGCTGGAATGCTACAAAAAAGGAAATCACTCCATCTTTTTGAACATTTGAGGAAATATTCTCTTATCAAAAACAGGATCAGCATGACTGGGTTCTTAGTGCAGGGTGCCAGCTGTTGTCAGATCGGCAGGATGCTCATCCGGACCTTTCAAATGACAGATCATTGAAGGCAGTTTTTGATTCAATCCCACTGCCATAGTTTTGGCAAAGTATTCTGATCTGGTGAACCTAGCAATTGATGTACCTTAGCCTTTTACGTTAACCACGTTAATTTACCACATTAATTAAGTTAATTTCTGCACTCACCTGCACCAAAAGCAAGTACCACTCACGTTTATTGATGATGGAAGACCATGACTGTGTCTAGTACTCAACATCTGTTGTGCTTGCACTGAATAAGGGAATGCTATATTGTAAATACTGAAATCAGCTACATTGCATTGTATTTATGATGTGTAGAAAATTAGTAGAATATGTATAGAATATTAGCTTCGTCAAGAGTATTACTTGGGGTGTGGTGGTCTAGGGGTTTTAGAGCCCTACCTTCATAAAGCATCCCAACATATCCAGACATTGGGGCTGGGCAATCCAGTGAAAGTTATTCTAAACCAACATTCAGATCCTCTAATCAGCCGATTATTGCTTGATACCCTCATTGTAGAGAGACAATTATCACCAAGCACTACCAGGCACCACTATTCATTTGTGAGTCCAACTACTTTACAGTGCACACAGCTTGTATAATTTCCATCACTGTCACTGACTATGGGATGCTCGAGAGCAGCCATACAAGAACCTAAGATCAATGCCATGCATTGTTTAGGGGGTGTAAAGCCTCCAGCACAGTGCTTTGAAGAAGTGGGACTGTGTTCTCTGAATTAATGGAGCTCCATCCAATAATTTTTGGATGAGCGAGAGTGATGTTTGTGATCCAGAACGAACTATCCATCATCAGTACCTGACCTTATCAGTGCTTGTGTGGTGTGACAGCAAACCAACCAATTACTAAGCACTATGTAATTTATACCGATTAGCAATTACATTAATACCATAACATTTTAGTCCCTAAAACTGAGTAGATCAAGAAACCATTCAGGACCAGATCTCTGAAGGCATCCTGTAGTATCTGGCACCAATATATTAGCAACAGATTCTTGATGTCCTGGAAGTTGTAAGGTGGGGCCTTCACCAGTTCCCTTGTCACCAGTTCACAGGTGGTTCCTTTCTTGAACCACTTTTGGTAGGTACTGAGCACTGCATACCAGAAACTCACAGGACCTGCCTGATGTTTTGGAGATGTTCTAACCCAGTCCTCCAGCCACCACAATTTTTATCCCTTGTCGAAGTTGCTCAGATTGAAAGTTGCTGGGTTGATAGATTATGTGCTAGTCTATTAGCATGTATTTAGCATCTGACCAGCAAGACCTTCTTGGTGGCTCGCTATAACACTCACTCACTTGGAATCAGCAGTCTAAATAAGTGTCCCCCAACTTACAGTGACGGACAGCTCAGTTACGTACATGATAGGGCTAGCATAAGCTAATGTAGACTAAATTAGCAACAGCTTCGGACCATTACAGGGTAAAACAAAGACTTATGGGTGTGCTAATTACTCAACACTCTCAAACAAGACACAGCAGTGTCACAATATTGTCATTACAGCAAAACCAATTGTACTGAAAGCCATTAATTTATTTTGGGCTAAATATTTTGATGAATTTAAATTTGCCCTCCAATCTTTCTATCTATCATTTTCCCAGGAAGCAGCATCTTCACTCTTATCTGCTAATACCCAGCCTCAGTGAGCGGCAGCTGTACACACACAGTCATATTCCTGATAAATTGGATCCAGTCGGGCAAAACAAAATGATGCTTAGCCTTTACCAATTACAACCATTACAGTGAACAAATGACAGGACTGTAAACAGTTGTCTTCTGTGCAGTGCAGACCAAGGCCTGTGTGCACGCGTGTGGAACCACTGATATGTCCATTTCACAGAGCCAGACCCTGAGCACAGCAGAGGCCAGTGATGTTGCTGGTGTGTCTTTTCAATGCAATTTAAGCACATGGCCTTGGACTGGATTTGGCTCTTCCTTAATTGATCCCACAGGTAGTGCTAGAGGATCTGTCACCCTTTTAAATGAGGCGCACAGGGATCCGAAAGCAAGAGAACACACGAAGGCCCTAGATTTGTATAGAACTAGAAAACCCTGAATAACTGCCCAAATAACTTCCACTGATTGATTATCATTAAATTCTACATCACTTTACAAAATGGCCATAAGGAAACAGCCAATGACTCATCTGCTAGAGGTGTAAAGGTGTATAGTTTGACAATGGTGTGCAATCTATTAGCCGGGCTCCACAGTGAAGGCACAATTTTAAGGTTCTTAATGGTGCAGAAAGTGGGCTTGTTTGTCTGCTATGTTTATATAACCTACATATTAGATTATCAACTGACTAATTTAAAAAAAAGATGCTTTTGCCCCCCCCCCCCCCCCCCCCATGTTATCTAGCTGGCTGACCTGCCCAGTTAGGGTAATTCTAGGCATGAACTAACAAGTATTACCTTTTTAATGGTGCAGACAGAGGGCTTGTTTGTCTACTAGAACCTAAGATTGAATCCTGCATGTTCATATAAACTTGATTAAAAAAAGATACCATTGCAACACTGAGAAACACTAAGAAATACATTTGCAAAAAATATAGGTTCCTGGATCCTCATTTAGCAACATTTATTTTTTTTCCAAGAGATCCATTCAGGAAGCAGTAACACAAGGGTCATTCTAGGCATTAATTACCACATATTACAGAAAACTGATCACTGTAATACAATTGAACTAGACTATAACCATGTTTTGTGCTAAATAATACATGAACAAATATTTCCATCCCTTTAATTACAGCTACGTGTTATGAAATGCAATGTTTATGACTGCCTACGTAGACATTTACATTTACATTTAAGGCAGTTAGCAGACGCTCTTATCCAGAGCGACTTGCAAAAGTGCTTTGCTATTTACTTAAGAATAACCTCAGCTAGTTTGAATAGGCTAAAAATTCAAAGATACTTCCAAGTTAAGACACTACTAGACACAAGTCAATAAGGAGACTACTCTGCTATTCGCCCAAGTACTTTTTGAAGAGGAGGGTCTTCTGTCTGCGTTTAAAGACAGCAAGCGACTCTGCCGTTCGGACCCATCTTCCGTGGATTTTGAGGGATGGCGGGTCGAGCCGAGCCGTACTTGAAGCTCGAAGGGCTAGCATATATATTATTATATAAAGCAGTGTTTCTCAAGCCTGGTTTGGAGACACCCTGCCCTGCACATTGTAGTGCTAAAGCAGGGTCTCTACAAAATGTACAGGACAAAGAGCCTCCAGGACCAGGACTGAGACACACTGATGTAAAGAGTAAATATCAATCTGAAGGTAAAACACCCACAATTCAATCTAGCAAGGCAGTCGACAAAATGATTTTGTTCAGTGTTTATGCTGAGCTAATTTTTAATTTAGCATCCTATTCATGGGCAACTCAACCGATGATGCCAATAGGTTCATGTTTATCTGCTCCAGAGAGTCCTGTTTTAGGGACTAAATAAGCTGTGTGTGTGTGTGTGTGTGCATTCGCATTTCTGTGTCAGCAATGAGTGCAATTTAAAGTAGCCAAATGCATTCCTTAGAAAGCGTGTCCACAAACATTTGGACATATAGTGTATCTATATTATAGTATCTATCATGTGCTTTGAGGAGCTCGTCATGAGGCACATCAAGAACCAGCTGCTGTTCACTCTGCTGACTCATGACTGTGCTGCAAAGTACAGTTCAAATCACACCAAGTTTGCTGACATGATCGCGGTGGGTCTCGTTAGCAGGAACAACGAGTCAGCGTACAGAGAGGAGGCGCAAATCCAACAACCTTTTTTCTTAATGTGGGCAAAACTTACAACAAAAGTACATGGTGGTTAAGATGGTCAGAAGAGTATTGGTGATGACCCCTCAATGAACATAAATGGCTCTGCTGTGGAGATCATGACGAGCATCAAGTTCCATGGAGTTCATATTGCAGAAAACCTTACCTGGTCCCTCAATGCCAACTCCATAAGCATCTCCCCCTGCCTCCCATCCTCACAATGTTCCACACAGGAACTGCAGAGAGCATCCTGAACAGCTGCATCACTGTGTGGTTTGGAAATGACAAAATCTTTGACGGCAAGATCCAACAGCAGAAAGTGAGGACAGCAGGGTCTCAATTAATCAGAGACATTTACTACACATGCCCCTTCTGAAATACCATTTGCATTGTAAATGACCCAACCCATTCCTCACACAGAATGTCAGAAGGGGCCAAATCATCTGGGCCATCACTGCCCAGAATCTGCAACAGCTTCTTCCCCCAGGCCAACAGGCTTCTCAACAGGCCTGTTACAATAACTTTTTTGGCTGATACATTGTCCCAGAAATAATTGCAATATATATATAGTTGTATTGTCATTTTCAGACCATTTTATGCAATTGCATTATTGCATTATTATAAGAGTGTTACTGCATAATAATACGATTACAAGAAATGAAACCACTGTTTTTAAGCAGAGTTGACATACAAAGAGTTCTACTCGCCCATTCTGTTTAATCCTAGAGCTGGGCAATATGACCATATTTTTATAAGTGAATAAGTGAATAAACACAATAGGCAATATCATCAAAGGTCACCAAAAATAATTGAGGTCCTGTCCATATATTGTACGATAAATCGATAACGTAATTATGGTGACAGGCCTACTTCCTAACACGCTGAGACTAACAGAAGTAAAATATTCTCCTACCTCAATAATTACTGTGTTCATGTATGCTATAAGCTGTCTGCTCAATATCTATATAGCATGGTATGTTATGTGCACTCTATGGACAAAAGTATTGGGACATCTGCTCACTCATTGTTTCTTTTGAAATGAAAGGCAGTTACAGAGAGAGTTTATACTGCTTTTATTGAAGTTCTTGTCTCTACTGTCCAGGGAAGAAGCTTTTGTACTAAATTTGGAGCACTGACGATATTTTTATCATATTGTGATAAATTGTGTTATTGTTATACGGGATACTGGATACTGTTAGTTAATAAACACTGATCAGCTGCAGGTTTTATTACTAACAGTGTAATTATAAAAATCACTGTATTCAGTACAGGAGAGGATCTGAAAAGTAGTTTATAAGAATCTATTGCTACTGATGTATTTAGTCTGTGAATACATGTATGATGATAAATTTTGCATATCGCAAAAAAAAAGTCTTTAAATATCGATTAGTATTTTTACCATATCGCCCCAGCCCTACTTCATCCCTTAACACACTAGGTCTTATCACACACTAAGGTGTTTAACTCAGTAACTACAGGGACTTTTGTACAAACTGGTGGGGCTCTTCTCTGGTAATAGAAGTTTGTAATAACACGTTAGGCTTAAGGGGTTAAGGGGTTAAAGCCAAAATACTCCGTAGAATGTGGCTTTGAAAGCCAGCCATTAGCTGACAGACTTATTTTCAAACATATTTCTATGGCAAGCCACTGCGACATCCAACATGCCATTTCTGCTGCCGTGGCACATGAGGTGCGGCATGCATGACAGTCCGGTAACTTTTGTTGTTTACGATGGGCACAACACACGCATTGCGAGGTGAAAGGGGTTTCTTTTGTCTTGCATCGGAATACAAGCTACAAATATCCATGTTTTGCTTGAATAAACATGTGAAGACTACAGCAGCAGCCACACTAATATTGCTAACCTCAGTGGTGAATCCACGGTTCACATGCAGTCAGGCTCGCAGTCCAATCTGTTTGTATGGATGCACACTATTGATGCATTGGTCATTGCGCCCACTGCACTGTTTTTGTACACAATAGATGTCACTGTGTGCTCATAGACTCGTCCTCTCCGCCAACAAAGAGCAGACAAGAGGACAGAACAGCAGGCCTGGATAAAAGCAATATTTCTTTCAAAAAAACAAGCAAATAAACACAATAGGCAATATCACCAAAGGTCACTCAAAAATGATTGAGGTCCTGTCTATATATTGTACGATAAATCGATAACATAATTATGGTGACAGGCCTACTTCTTAAAACGCTGAGACTAACAGAAGTAAAATAGTCTATATTCTACCTCCTACCTCAATTATTAGTGTGTTTATATATGCTATAAGCTGTCTGCTCAATATTTATATGACAGGGTATGTTATGTACACTTTATGGACAAAAGTATTGGGACATCTGCTCACTCATTGTTTCTTTTAAAATGAAAGGTAGTAAAAAGAGATTATCCTGCTTTTATTGAAGTTCTTGTCTCTACTGTCTAGGGAGGAAGCTTTTCTATTAGATTTTGGAGGAGCACTGCTGTGAGGATTTGACTGCATTCAGCAAAAGAACGTTTGTGAGGTCAGAATGTTGGAGGATCGCCTCCCACCTCATGCCCAACTCACCAGCTCATCCCAAAAGTACTGGATGGAGCACCATCCATCATTCCAGAGAACTCCACTAGAACTGCTCCACAGCTCAATGCATGGATGGGGGGGCTTTATGGGGCCAATAGGCTCATGTTTGTCAACTCCAGAGAGTCCTATTCTATTGGTAGTACTTCTCTACAGTGACTAGACATGCAGTGTATACGTAGAGTAGCTGAATGCATTGATTAGAAGGGGTGTCAACAACCATTTGGACATTTTGCAGTGTAGCTTTGCATCTTTGTACCTCACCACACACATTGGGCCTTATATAAATAATTCATTCTTAAAATCCACTTCTGCAGTTTTCACAAAGATTCATCAATGTTTTCTTTTTTAGAATGTGTTCCGTTTACAAGGACCATCATTATAAGAGCAGAGCTGTGAACAATTCTGTGGTTTGAAAACACATCATGAATCTGGTGTAGAGATTCATTGTTAGGACTTTTCTTAAGAACTCCTTTCAGTAAATTCTTAGGAAGATATCAGTGAATGAGACCAATTCAGGGCTGAGTCCTGCTTTTCTAGCCCCTACTGTACTGTATGCTGTGTTTGTCTGTTTTGTACCCGGGGCCTGGAGGAACGTCATTTCACCTCACTGGGTACTTGTATGGCCTCTTAAACTTTTTCAGCTAGTAAACATCTACCCAGACTGTCCCATATAAGCAGGACTACATCCTTGTGCGTATTTCTTCTTCATTTCTATTCAGTGACTGTGATTTAAAGTCTTCTACACTGAATAACTGTGCCACTTTCACACTTAGCCCATCACTTCCTTCATTATTCCATCAAAGCTTAATGCTGAAACTCAGTGCATCTAA
The DNA here is from genome assembly GCF_030463535.1 of Salminus brasiliensis. Classification (NCBI taxonomy): domain Eukaryota; kingdom Metazoa; phylum Chordata; class Actinopteri; order Characiformes; family Bryconidae; genus Salminus; species Salminus brasiliensis. The sequence goes on from NC_132881.1 coordinate 43,492,526, forward strand.
TGACCACAGAGAGAAGCATCGCAAAACTTGCTGAAAAGAACTTTCTCAAGCAGAAATAACACCTCTCGTTCAGTGCCGTCTGGGGCTACAGAAGGAGAGAGGGCCTCTTTCACTCAAGTTTTCAGAGGACGCCACAGCGTTCATGCCACAATTTTGGGAAAGCCTCCACCTACAACTTTTTCAAAGCATTCATATCACAAGCTTCTTGCGGGAGTGCTTCTTCACCCACTTGCCGTGTTCAGAATACATCACATCCTCAGTATTCTGTCTGGACCACCGTGGCAAATGCACCATAACAGAACCTTCTTTTTTTGTTGTGGGTATCTTTTAACAAGCTTGCATTTGTTGTTGACCTGGTTAATGATGGGTGTTACCTGCAGCTTTTCTCTGTCCCCTTGTTTTAGTGACACACTCAAGAGAATTCATTCTGTCCACCAAACTTTAAGAGTGAGAGACAGAGCTTCTGCCAATGAGCAAAATACTCGAAAGACATAATTCACCTGTACTGATCTTCTCAAACACACTTTATTGTCAGACTTTCCCAGTGGGCTGGTCTAGAAGCAGCAATGCTTACTGACTGGCTGACTGACTGACAGACTGACTGACAGACGTTGCTGAAATACACATGAACAAGAACTGCCTCGTTTGCCTAAAAAAAGACATGTTCTCGTTCTGACGGTCTTAGAACTACATTTGCCACAAAATAACAAGCATCTATGCTGATAAGAGGAGATGTAACCTTAGGTAAGCGGAGGTTGGGTCTCCTTTCTTGAAATATAACCGTAAAGGGAAGTGGTGCATGACCTACTGTGGCTCTGGTGCAAAGACCTCCATAGTGATTGCAAGTTGACTCAACATTGCTACCATGTCTTTACCAGCACGCCGGCCGGCAACATCTACCAGCATTGCTACCCCGGTGTTAGCGCACCAACCACCGACCTTGTCCAGCATTGCTACCGTGGTGTAAGAGCGCTGGTCACCAGTCTCTCCCACCATCGATAATGCAGTGGTAGCATGCTGGCCATTGACCTCACCCAGCCAGCTGCCGGCCTTCCCACAGTGTTAGTCACAAGCCATGTTTATGAGGTCCTGGGCCCCTCAGGGTCCTTTACCAGGCAGGGTCACATGAAACATAATAGAGCCATTTTCACAATAACGAGCAGATATTAATGGTTGTAGAAAAATGCATTTGACAATTCTATGTTTTCTTGTTTCATTAGAAGTGAATTCAGGCAGGAAACTACTTGAGAGCATGAGAAAGTTCAGATGACAAGACGAGCTTTTTGGGACCGCAGTTTATACCGTTGGTGGGGATTATTTAATCAGACTTGAGTTACAATTTAACAACACTCCACACATCTCCTCTAATGGATCAGGACAGAAATTGACTTGTGAGCATGAGACTAGTGAAATCTTATGCTGTGTCTGTGTATTGTCATTGGAAACCTGTCAGGCTGTGCCTCACAGCCGAAGAGGTTTAGCAAGGGTAAGTCAGATTGCGATAGTGCCATATAGCCATATAGTGCAATATGGTGAAAACTCTAGCATTCCTGCAATGGGATGCTGTTCTGGACTATTATAGCATCTGTCCTATGTAGTGCACCTTTCTTTAAAGTTTAGGTACTGTTGTACATGAATGGGTTTACCTGCAAGCGTCTCGCATCCATGTTTCCAGAAATCTGCTGAGATCAATAGGAAAAGCTGGGAAATTGAACCCTCAATTGAATGTTGAATGAATGCTAATTGTGGAGATACTCTGCGCCACTAACTGTGGAGATACACTGCTCCACCAAGTAGCATGTAAAGTCCACAACTAGTCAATTAGCTACATAATGTGATTTGTTTCAATGTGCAGAAAGACTCCTTACTCTGTAGTTTCCAGCTTTTATATGCTTTCAAACCTGCAGTGACTAAGGTCAAGTCAAGTCAAATCTATTTGTATAGCTTTTTACAACTGTTGTCGTCACAAAGCAGCTTTACATAATTAGTAATAAATAAAAGACAGAGCAATAACGTAAGACATGAAGGATCAAAGACCCCCAGTGAGCAGCCAACGGCGACAGTGGCAAGGAAAAACTCCCTCAGAGCTGGAGGAAGAAACCATGGGAGGAACCGAGAATCACAAGGGGGACCCATCCTCCTCTGGTCAGAACTATTAAAACATTTTTGATAAAAATGACCAAACCAGATACAACATATAGTTAATAGTGGTGGTATTAATAGTGGCAGATAGTTACGAGTCTATTTAGGTTTTAACATGGTCATTAGACAGGTAGCAGTGGTAGGAGGGTGTGCCGCTAGTCTAGTATGGGTGGTGGTGGGTAGGGGGCCTGATGGTCGGACTGGTAGGTGGCAGCTGGTCTGACGCAGGTAGAGGGGACATCAGCAGGCAATCTTCCAGCAGGTCGGGCTGGGTGACCTTTTACTTAGAGATGGTAACGAGACAGAGTTAGTTTGGGGAGGATTTTATGGAGTGCAGAGAATGTTGAGAGGTATCATAGTGTGTGTGTGTGTGTGTGTGTGTATATATATATACACTTGTCAGGTTTGGTTTGATTAAACTATAGAGGGTATACACGTGATGCCACAGGTCATGCCCACTGTGGTCATGCCTCCGAAATCCTTTCCACTTTACAGCACAGAAATACAGTTCAAGCATTTCCTGACTCTGTAGAGCTCATCCTTTTGGTTGCATCTCATTGCCAGTTCCTAAAGGACTCGCATCTGAAGTTACAAGGCTGTGAAGACTGGCTGGGATCTTTGTCTCTGCTACTAGCTGTGTATAACTCCTCCATCTACCATCCAGTTTTGTGTGAAACCAATGACCAATGGACACTCAGAAACACGTCTTCTGCCTCTTGCTGACTATATGCCAATTTGTTCATACAATACACTGCTTTTGTCAGCTCTGGTACACCAATTCATTCACATGAGTAAAGGTATGTTTTCACCAGAAATATGACGCATTTCTAAAATCTGACTTCAGTTTCTCAGGTTTAGGGTCAGACTATCTCCTCACACAGTGCTCTAGGCCACATGGGGTTTCATTATAGAGAGTTCTGAACATTCAGATATAAAGCATGTGGGTATTATCTTATTCGCAAGTGCCTTTAAAAGCAAATTTAAGAAGATATGCAAAATCGAGAAAATGCTCTCAGGCTCCAGAGGGTTATGACTCAGGATGTAACACTTGAGATCTTTCTTAAATGGCTTATATTCACTATTGAAATAAAATAATTCTATAAAATTCAAAAATGGTACAGGAAAAAGTTTTAAGTCTCACGTCACCATGTCTTCTTACACATGTCCGTTTTTTAAAAACATGGCCATTACCTATTCGGCTGTTAGTCAGACGTTTCATCCACTCCCCTTAAAATACTTCATTATTTGCTTTCTTCAATTTCCTGTTAGAAATATTAAATCATTGTATGAACCGAACGCTTGTGTCATCCTAAAATCCTGTGTCGTTGTTTTGGCTAATGAATATGAGGGTTGTGGGTTTCTTCAATAACAATATTTGAAAATGAAAGCTTGAGGAGAACTGCCAGTACACATCATGTCTTGCTGATGTGATTTAATAACATAATAGCAGTAAATGTGTGAAATCTGCTGCGGTGTCAAACTAAAGTGGAGGATTTGTGACAAGGACGGCAAAAAAGAAAAGAAAAACCACAAAACGAATGTTTTAGGAACATGCAGATACGTCTTCATTAAGGCATCAGCAGTGCCAGCAGTGCCTGCAAAACACACTTTCCATTGAATTAAAGGTAGTCAGAGGTAGTCAGCTGGAGCAATTTCAAAGCCATTATGCTAAAATAAAGCAGGCTGTATGAATAAGCAATGTCTAAAACACCTATAATAATGCTCTTCTCCTTCATCTTTGGCTCAATTGGTGAGTGTCATAGATGTAGTAGGGCTTCAAATTTGGCATGTTGTTTTATCTAATGTTTTAAATGGCAATATCATCACCCAGAATAATAGTGTGATGTTTGTTCTGATACATGTTTAGTATGTTCAGTTTAAATGCCTGCCTGTTTTAAATGATCACCACTGAGGTAGTAATGTTGGTTGATGCCACTAGGCAGTGGCTATCACTGAGGTAGAGATGTTGAATTAGGCTGCTAGCAAGTGTGTTGTCACTGAGGTAGTGTTTTTGGACGGTCACTAGCCAGGGGGCTATCACCGAGGTAAGGATGCTGAGCACAAGGCCGCTAGTAGATGTACGATCACTGCGGTAATGATTTTGGACAAGGCTGCAAGCCGGTGTGCTTTCACAGAGGTAGTGATGATGGACAAGCCTGCTAGCTGGTGCACAGTCACAGAGGAAGGGAGGTTGGACAAGGCCACTACCCAATGTGCAATCACTGTGGTAACAATGTTGGATGATGCCACTAGCCAGTGTCCTATCACTGAGGTAGAGATGTTGAATGAGGCTGCTAGCCAGTGTGTGGTCACTGAGGTAGTGCTTTTGATTGCTAGCCAGGGTGCTATCACCGAGGTAGGGATGCTGAGCACAAGGCCGCTAGTCGATGTGCAATCACTGTGGTAACAATGTTGGATGATGCCGCTAGCCGGTGTCCAATCACAGGCGGTAATGATGTTGGATGGGGCTGCTAACCGGTGTGCTATCACTAAAGTAGCGATGTTGGATAAGTCTGCTAAGTGGTGTGCTATCCCCAAGATAAGGATATTGGGTGAGAGCCACTAGCTAGTGTGCAGTGATGAACAAGGCTGCTAGCAAGTGTGCGATCACTGCTGTAATGATGTTGGACAAGGCCGCAAGTCGGTTTGCTATCACTAAGGTAGCAACGTTGGATGCAGCTGCTTGCCAGTGTATGTGTGTGTGTGATCACAGAGGTACTATGTTGGATGAGGCAGCGATTGAAAAACACAGGCAGACATACATTCCCTAAAAACACACTTTTTATTTGGCTATTATTTCATTTTCACACAAGTTTCACACAAACTTTGAGTTTAATTTGAGCTGGGACTTTCTGTGTCACTGTGTTGGTGCTGGCCAGTATAACCATTTGTTTGGTATACTGTGGAGAATAATACTCTATGTACTATAATACAGTTATGCAACAAAAAAGGTGCATTTAGGCCGTATTTTAGATGCATTAAAAACAGCACTTCACACGACCCTCTAAGGACCTGAGGCAGTTTTCAGTTCCACCTGATTTAAAGTAATCATCACTTCATCATCACACTAGACTAATGTTAAAAGTGTAAATACTTTCTGAGGTAAAACTGCACTTAAACACACTAAACCATCCTCAGTACCACTGGGTACTGGTTCCCGAATTCCAGGTATCGTTACTGGTATCGGATCAAATGTGAGCGGCCCCCAACCCTACACAGGAGTAAGCATACGCTATAAACGTAACCAGTGGTTATACACAGGTTATAAAGTAAGATTATAAGCATGCATGTGGACAGTGCCAGCGCTCTATATGCTCAGCCCTGCATGGAGGATGGTTAGTTGAACAGCCAGTCAAATTAGTGATCTGGACCTTATTGTACACGGACCTGCACTTCAGAACTTCCATTTGTATTCTGGGGTTTTAAAGTACAGATAATGGTGGGCAGAAGGGACACCAGAGATTCTGAATCACGTGACACGTCCATTGTCATGTAGGAAGCACTTAAAATCTCTCCATCGCTTCCCTTTTTTTTTTTTGATTTCTGCACGATCACCCCTTGCACTCTGTAGAAGCGAGCTGGACCCAATAGTTAGGATTGGATAAAATGCCTTAAGATAGTGGGGAGATATATACACACACACACACACACACACATGCATATACACACACGCCTCAATTCCCCTCTATTACCAAGACCTGGCTCTCCCTGATAAAATATTTAAGATGCACCCGTGATCCAAGTGCCAGGAAAAAACCATTAACCCCCGTGCGAATCAATCCCTTCAATTCAATGATAAAGACTGCAAATACGTGTGATGGGGGATGAGGTCATCAGGGGCCAGGAAAGTTTTCGCTACACCGCCAAAGCTTCCGCAGCTCCATGAAAAATGCATGGGAGCTACTCGGCGAGCACCTGATTGTTTCCGTGGGCTGGCGGGATGGAGGCAGGGAGAACAAAATGCATAAGAAAATGCAACCAAGCCTGAGGAAGAGGGGGTGAAGAAGAAGAAGGAGGGGGAAAAAGCCTCCACCCCGTTCCGAACAAATGCTTTCTTGCTTCTTCGACGCTACAGATGCAAAGCGGAGATGGAATGAAAGAGGAGGGAGGGGGAGTGCCAAGGGAAAAGAGACAGAGACAAAAGTGAGGGAGGCTTTGACTGGGGGACACTTGGAGGTTTGCCAGGAATAGTTTGCTTTGAGACATGGTACCAAGAGTCCGGTCCGCTCTGGCTTGATTGCTCGGGGCTTAATTAGCCACCTCATAGAGAGCCGTTGTGTCCCTTCGATGACCAACCCCTCTCCCCTCTCCCTGCTCTGTTCTATTAATAAGTCACGTTACTCCCAGTTCTGCATTATCACCATGACAGCACTACTGTTATGACCAGCAATCTCAGTGGCACACACACACACACACACACATACAAGAAACACACTAGAGCTGCACAATAGACTGTCTAGAGTGTCCAAATGTTTGTAGTCAATCCTTGTTATGAATGCATTCAGCTTTTTTAAGCAGCCATTACTGACACAGATGTGCAGATGCATGCACACACACACACACACAGACAGCTTGTCTAGTCCCTGTTGAGAAGTCCTGTCGATAGAATAGGCAGTAGTATGGGTGTGTGTAGTAACCTGCAATGGACTGGCACCCTGTCCAGGGGATATTCCTGCCCAATTAGGTCCAATAATTCTAGGTAGGCTCTAAACCCACCATGACCCTGAACCATAAAACAAATAAATGAATGAATGGATAACGCTTGCTGTGTTTTAACAGCACTTTAACCCTGATTACCATCAGGTATTCAGAACTGAAGGCCTGATAAACACTAGGAGCTGACAGTGGGATCAACCAGCTGGGTTTGGATTTACAGTGGGTGGGACCAAATCAGAAAAAGTCCCTCAAGGCCTCCTGGAAGTTCTAGATACACCACTGCCTGTGACTATAAACGAAACCAGGGGTCTGGTCCCTGAGGAGAGCCTGAACCTATTGGCACCATGCCAGGCGAGGGCTAGAGGGGTATAGAGCCCTCTAGGATGGAATGACGAATGGTGCTCCATCCAATACGTTTGGGATGAGTCGGGGAGTTGGGGATGAGGTAGGGTGGTGATCATCACCATCATCTAACATCCTGACCTTACAAACTCAATTCCTCACAGCAGTGCTCCTCCAAAATCTAGTAGAAAGCCTTCTTCCCTGGACAGTAGAGACTTTATTCCAACGACAGCAGAAAATAAATAAACAGAACATTTTAATACCCTTGATTTGAGAAAAACATTGACTGAGCAGGTGTCCCAATACATTTGTCAATGTAATGAGGAAATGAACGTGAGGTAAACTGAAATGCAACATAAATGATTCATAATAAACACAACCCAAGAGGCCGGCCTTCAGTTTTAATTGCTAATACCACCACTAGACCAGTCTTATTTTTTCCTGCCAGCACCGATGCTCATATAATACAGACTGAGGAGAGACAGAACAACGGAAGGCCTCTGAGGCTTCAGTAACATGGGATAACCTTTCACTCGGAGAGCGAGATGTCACCTGCCGATGCTTAATTGCTGGATTCGTGGAAAAAATAAATTCAATTTCCTTAAAAGGTCAAGGCTTGAAATTTCCAATTCTGAAACTGTTTTAATCATCTGGGTTAGATATGACACCTAAATGACAATGACATGCAGAGACGTGTGTGTGTGTGTGTATGTGTGTGTGTTGGTGTATATATATGAGTGACGGGCCAAGTGCAGGTGTTCATAAAGAATCTCATGGACTCCTGCTGAATGTGCTCCAATATCAAATCCAACCTCTCAAGTCCTGCCGCAAGCTAAAAGCAAGACTGCATCAAGACACAGGCATCACTTCTCTCTGCATATGCAGACCGCACACACCTCTCTGATTATAGGAAGCAAAACTCTGCCAGATTCAATAATCACACAGGAGCGCTTAACTTGGAAATATGACAAAACAGTCCAGTGCTCAGGTTCTACCAAACTACTTCTGTTACCAAAATAGCTAAAACCATTATTTTAGTCCCTTCCCCCTCTCTCCACCGCAAACACACTCTCCATCCCCTACACACACACACACACATGCATACGGAGACGCAGAGGGAGACTCTGAATCAATACGCAATAGAACGGTGTGAGTTAAGCCATGCACTGAGGGAGCCCGGCTCAATCTGTATATCAAAAGCAAAGCCGAGCTCAAACAGCTTCCACCCCAAACCCAGATTGTGCACAGTCAGCTTTTCTTCCTAACCGTGCTTTTCTCTGTATCCTGATCAGACGGTTCTGGAGGCCATCAGGGACCAGAGGAGGTCCATACACCCCTACACATGCTCCTGTCAGCCTTTCTCACTGCAGCGGTTTTCTTGCTATCTGGGACTTTGGGATTACAGACAGCATTTAGGAGTCCAGATAATTCCAACATTCTCCAGCTCCATCCTCACAAGCACAAGGGCCGGCTACACCGGGCACATCCTCAGCCTCGGCTGACTGTTATCAATAATGGAAGCGGTTTTAATGGCCTTAAATCTTCCACTGTTATCTAACATCACATTCCAAATGTTTGGATTGCTCGGCCATGAGACTGTGATCAGCTAATCATATCCCCAGCTTTGCTAATTTTCCTAAAGCCTACTTTGTAAACGATGGCTTGTAATGAACTGGAGTTGCACATTGACTGACTAGCAACATGGCTCATACTCAAGACAAAGAGTAAGAGAAATAAATAAAGTAACAAATAAATTAGATCACAAACCTTAATGCAGTAGATTAAAGAACGAAACCTCTTGTTTTCAGCTTCATGTTAGTTGTCAGTTTTGCTACTGCAGTGTGCAGTTCTGGGAAAGTACAGGCTGTGACTAAAATGGCTCCCTATTGTCGTTTAAGTGCACTACAGAATATCTCAGCCAAAATTTTTTTTGAGTGTCCGAATTGTAAAATTGATTGGTACTCCAATCTCCCACAATGCACTTGTGACGTTAGTGAATATCGTAGCTCACTACATGAGCTAAATGTGGACCAAAATGCATTGCAAGTCTCGCCACAATGTACCAAAAGAGTCTGACGCTGCTTGCTCGTATAAGCCAGTAATGGTTAGATGTCACGTCGTGTCGTGAATTTCAGATATTTTCCCTTGTGTTTCGTTATTGAGAGGCTTAGGTTTCTCAGCAATGTGACGGTCAAACATATTATTTCATGAACAGCAATGCTTTCACAGACTCTAATTCAGGATTCAGTTTTGTGCGTTTACAGAGAAATAAACACGGCTCAGCCGCTAGCGCTCATTTTTTATGATCATTGCTGAAGCATGTTGATAAAGAGGAAGTGTCTGAATTCATTGGTGTTTTTAGCACTAACTAAATACTCCCTCTGTGATAAAGCATGACTCTCAACTGCTGTACACTGTTAAAAATATCCTTGAGGAACCTTTGAAGGGTCTTTTGGTTTGAAACTGTGGAGGAACCTCTTATGGTGCTTTGAGGAACCTTTAAGGAATCTTTTTCTTTTACACTGTAAAACGTATACGATTCTTGAGGAACTTTTAGAGGTTCTTTAGTTCAGAAACTGTGGAGGAACCTTTGAAGGTGCTCTGAGAAACCTTAAACAAACCGTTTTCTTTTACACTCTAAAAAGACTAAAAGATTCTTGAGGAACATTTGGAGGTTCTTTAGTTTGAAACTGTGGAGGAACCTCCTTAAGGTGCTTTGAGAAGCCTTCAACAAACTGTTTTCTTCTAAAAAACTTTTCTTGAAGGTTCCCCAAAGCACCAAAAGACGTTCCTCTGAAGTTTCAAACTGAAGACCCTGCAAAAGTTCTTCAAGAATCTTTTAGACTTTTTACAGTGCAGAAGAAAAAGATTCCTTAAATGTTCCTCAAAGTACCTTAAAAGGTTCCTCCACAGTTTCAAACTGAAGAACCTCCAAAAGTTCTATAATGTTTGTGATTTAGAATGCATATCCAAATTCTCTGTTCTAGCATATTCTTTCCCTTTACACAGTTCTACAATGCTTTTCTTATTTCCTCACAGTTCTAGAAAGTTATCCCTATTCATTGTGTAGAATTTATTCCAGTTTCCCTGTTCTTGAATTTCCATCCCATTCACAAGGTTCTACAATGTTTGTTTTAGAATGATCAGACAATTCTTACTGTTCTAGAATATCCTTCCCCTTCACATTGTTCTAGAATGTTCTCTCCGATTCAATGTTCTCCATAATTATTGTTTTTTACAGTGTTTACCCAATTCTGTGTTCTAGCACATTCTTTCCTTTCACTTTGTTCTTGATTGTTCTCCACATTGGCTTTTAGAATGTTTACCTTATACTCTCTGTTCTAGAATACCTTCCCCCCTTCACATTGTTCTAGAACGTTCTACCCATGCACTGTGGAATGTTTTCTCCAATTCATTGTGTAGAACGTTTAAACCATTTCCCCTTCACATTGTTCTAGAATATTCTACATATTCATTTTTTTACAGTTTTTACCCAATTATGTGTTCTAGCACATTCTTTCCCTTCACAATGTTCTAGAATGTTCTCCCCCATTAACTGTGTAGAATGTTTAACTCATTCGTCCTTATCCCTTCACTTTGTTCTAGATTGTTCTCAACATTCATTGACTTTTAGAATGTTTACCTTATACTCTCTGTTCTAGAATATCCTTCCCCTTCACATAGTTCTAGAATGTTCTCCACATTCACTTTTTACAGTGTTTACCCAATTCTGTGTTCTAGCCCATTCTTTCCCTGCACAATGTTCTAGAATGTTCTCCCCATTAACTGTGTAGAACATTTAACCCATTCTTCCTGTTCTAGAATATCATTCCCCTTCACATTGTTCTAGAATGTTCTCTCCCATTCACTGATCTAGAATGCTCTCTACATTCATTAAGTTTTATAATGTTTATTTTACATTGTCTGTTTTAGAATATCCTCCCCCTTCACATTGTTCTAGAATGTTCTCCACATTCATTGTTTTTTTAGTGTTTACCCAATTCTGTGTTCTACCACATTCTTTCCCTTCACTTTGTTCTAGATTGTTCTCCACATTCATTGTGTTTTACAATGTTTATCCAATTCCCCCTGTTCTAGAATATCCCTCCCCTTCACATTGTTCTAGAACATTCTACCCATGCACTGTGTAATGTTTTCTCCATTTCATTGTGTAGAACGTTTAACCCATTTCTCCCTTCACACTGTTCTAGAGTGTTCTCCATAATTATTGTTTTTTACAGTGTTTACCCAGTTCTGTGTTCTAGCACATTCTTTCCCTACACAATGTTCTAGAATGTTCTTGCCCAATCACTGTGGAGAATGTGTAACCCATTCTTCCTGTTCTGGAATATTCTTTTCCTTCACATTGTTCTAGAATGTTCTCCTTCACTTCACTCTCCGTCCACACTCCTTCACCCACACTGGGTCCTTGGCTTGTCAGTTCCTATTCTGGAAGACTATAATGCCAACCCCCAGCATGAGAATGCTGGTATTTGTAGGGGAATGTCCGGTCAGCATGCTCTGGCCTTATTACAACAGTATGAAAGGAGTGCAGGGGAGTGAGACGGTGAGGCGGCACTGATCCTGACAGGATGAGAAATTCTCTGTACCTGGACATTACCATGTCTGGTCAGGATAACAGATTTGTACTTATAGAGAAAACCCTCAGGCTAAAAGTGTCCAATGCCACAACATTGCAACACAGCCAGTGCTGAACCCGTCTGAAACACACCTGCTCTGTTCATTCACCTGCCTGTCTCCACAGCTCTCCTGCATTGGCCTTGCCTGGAACTCTCTCGCTTCCCCCTGCAGTCACACACAAAAATGTACATCTCCTTTTGTGCACTCTCTCCCTCTCTCTCTCCTTCAGACAGCCCTCGCCCCAGCAGCTGCAGGCTCCCTCGTAATCTGATGAGAGCGCTTCTGGAGTGCAGGAGCAGAGAGGAAATCCTTTCATTTTGTCTCCACTCCAGATCATCAAAGAGCCGCATAATGTTGAAGTGGTGGAAATACGATGATAAGATGAAGGCTTAACCTTCTAGATGCAAGTCAGCGGCCCATGTCACACTTCGGGAGATCCAGCTAATTAACCCAACTCGGCGCTGAACTGCTGCTGCTATGGATTTGAACAACGGGGTGCTAGAGCTGTTCTCCAAATTATTCAAACATGTTAATGCAACACTGTACTCCACTCTGCATTACGGCTCCATTTTACAGCTGTAATTATTTTCTGGTAAAATGTACAAATACATAAACCATCCAAATATATTGTGTCCTAATTTCATGATGAATGGACCAATAGAAATGCTCCAAAAAGACTTCCTTTTAAAGAAGTTTTTTTTCTTCTCCTGTAAAGTTGCCATTGAAGATGCACGTTTCTGCATGACAGTAGTGCTGTACAAGAATGAACAGTGGATCTGAATCCACACGATTCTTGCAGCATATCGCTGCTGTCCAATGAAAAACATGTATCTCCATTTTTGTCCATTTTTAGTTTTCCTCATCATTTGAACTAATTTAATTTATTTAATTTATATTTGATTTACTTAATTTATGATGAATGGATCAAAAGAAATGCTTCAAAATGACTTGAAAATGAATATTTCTCCATTGACTCCCATTGAAAGTTAAAGTTTCTCCTGTAAAGATGACATTTTGAAGATACATGTTTCTATTGGACAGCTATGGCATGCAGAGTGGCATGTAAAAGTCTGGACACCCCTCAATATTTCTTTTAAATTACTGTAAATAGTAATAGTAATAGTAATAGTAAAAAGTTAAACATTTATTTTATATTTTAAGTAAGAAAATGGCCTAAAAGCAATCTTGGGGACCTGCATGGTCAGTGACACCCCCTCATATCACAGCTTGTAATCACATTTTGTAGTAGCTAAAAAAATCTTTCAGTTCTTGTTTGGGAGATTTTCACCCATTCTACCTTCCAAAAGAGTCTAGTCTAGTCTAGTTCCATGATATACTTGGTCTGTCTTGCTGCATGGCTCATAAGGTCTATCCACAGATTTCCAGATCACAGATGTTTAAGTCGGTGACAATAATAATAATAATAATAATAATAATAATTTCCAAATTTTGTCAATTTTTAGTTTTCCTCACCATTTGAACTCTGGATACTGTGTGATTAATTTATGATGAATGGACCAATAGTAATGCTTTAAAAAAGCATGATGGATCCACCCTCTTGCTTAACAGTTGGATAGGTGTTCTTTTCAGGAAATTCTACCCCCTTTTTTTCTCCCAACATAGCTGTGGTCACTGCAGCCAAAAACATCTAATTTAACTTCATTAGTCCACAGGACTTGTACAGTTTTGTTGGAAAGTGTTCTTGATCTTTCAGTCCGCACCTTGACCATTTCCTTTCATGTTAACTACCGTTTGACAAAGATGGAATTTGGCCTCCTTCTTTGAATCTGTACTTCTAGAGAAAACCATCAGGCAAAAGGTCATGCAGTGAACACACACACGTCTGGAGTGGTGGGCAGCCAATGCATCAGTGCCAGAGGGTTAAGGGCCTTGCCCAAGGGCCCAACAGAGGGAGTTTAGTGAATCCGTGATATTGAACACACCACCCTGTCGTCAGTAACCCAGTGCTCAAACCACTGAGCTACCACTTTTGAATTGGCTGCTAATTGTTGGCTGCTGAAGGTCTGAGGAGTCATAGTATTTATAAAGCTTTGTAATGTGTAACACCTGGCCTTTCCTAATGATATTTATGGACAAGTCCCAGGTGCTCCCTTACAAGGTGCTCCTGTCCTGTTTTCAGTCTAAACTCGTATAAGCTAAAAACAATACCCTCATCTTCCCTAAATTGTTGAAATGAATGTTTATGCCTTTTGGAGATTAGTTAATCTTCTCTTTACTATGATTGGAGTAATTTTTTAGCTCTCAGAGTGAAGCGCTTTGTTAAATATGAAAGGTCCTGTGAATAGCAAATGCATATGTAAGTAGAGAAACCCAGCAGGTTCCACTGTTTCAAACCAGTGAAGGTTTACAATGTTTTCGGCCCTCATGGAAAATCCTCTGCTACAATTTAGAGTGTCTACAATGACAGACTGACAAGTTTGGAGGAAAACAACCACCTCTGCAGGAGGGTAAGTACATACATGTGCAGGACTGACACCTTCTTGTGATGGTTATGTGTCCAGAAATGCTTTCTGAGCACAAGTGAAGGATGACAGGTAGGAGTGGGAGGTAGACAGGTTTGTCTGGTATGAACGAGGCGAAAAATCATGATTTCTGAACCTTATTGGGCCAAATGCTGCAAACTTATCATGAGGTTTGTGTTAGATTTAATCAGTAATTTGAAATGGTTTTGAGACAGTAATCTGACCTTCAGTTTTCACTAGTTTGGTCTCTCCTCATTTATGACTGGAAATTACTGCTCGGCAGCATTGCAAAGATGGCAGCTAAGTGAACAGACTTGCTTATAAGGACTTTGTTACTGGTTACTGGTCTCTGCAGGTCAGAGTAGGTTTCAAAAGATGTGTGAGTCAAAAGAACAGCCAAGACAAATTCTTATTGGCCGAGTGTCAGTCTTGCGTCTATACCTGTTCCAAACTCAGCAATACTCAGCTCAGCTATATATTCAACAGCAACAATCTTAGTTATCTAAGAAAGAATGACTATGGTTAGCACTGTTTAAGAGGAGTTTGTACAGCAGAAAAACAAGGCAAATAACACGGCTGCCTTCTGTGAATTAGTAAGGCTACTGAACAGTACTCAAGATTCACCCTGGAGACCATTAACATTGTTTTGGTACCGATAAAAATTTGAAGCAGATGCACTGTGACAGTGAGAGCTATCCAGGCTAAAGTATGGCCTCCACACTATGGGGTTAGTTTTGACACACTGGTTGAACTAAGCCCAGTGTTCCACACACTAACCCCCATGTTCAAATAATAGAGGAATGAATACAGTGGCTTCCACAGACAACTCAGTAATCAAAAAGAAGTCTAGTTCCATGATATTCTTGGTCTGTCTTGCTGCACGACTCTTAAGGTCTATCCACAGATTTTCAGATCACAGATGTTTAAGTTGGGGACTTAAAAATCATCATCATCATCATCTTCATCATCAAGTTGCACCATTGAGGTAATCCATTATGGATTTTAAGGTGTGTTTAGGATCATTATCCTAAACACTGTCTTTCAGTAACCTGAAGTGAACTCTTATTCTTACATAGACATTTTCCCGTATTTAGACTAGAAAGCACATCTGGTTAGAACCACAAATCAGTGTAAATAAAATAAATAAATAACTAAATAAGGCCTCGGTTTAATTCTGATAATGAAAGCTGGTAAAGAAAAATGAGATATGATCTGTTTTATACTTTGAAAGAGTGTAACTAACAAACTCAATCAAACACGAGGTCAGCCCAGTGTGTCTCGAGTAGTGCTTCCACAGCCCTTTTATAAGCTCATCATCCCGAAGCCTCAGGCCTCTAATTGTCCTATAAGCAACAACACGGAAATCAAAAAGCCTTTGAAGATAAAGCAAAGTCATTATGTGAACAGCAGAGAACAAATCATTATCAGAAAAAACCATACAGTTATGAGTCCTCGACGAGCGGCTGAGCGAGGGTGAGAAAATAAAGATAAGTCCAAAGCTACTGGTGGCCTTTTCATCTCTCTCTCTCTCTCTCTCTCTCTCTCTCTCTCTCTCTCTTTCTTTCTCTCTCTCTCTCTCTCTCTCTCGCACGCTCTCTCTCGCGCGCGCTCTCTCTCTCTCTCTCTCTCTCTCTCTCCTCCAGTACGAAATGAGAGTGCAGAAAGAGGTGATAAAAGAATAGGGGGACGGTGTCCTGGGACAAGAGGAGAAAGTGCTGATGCTGGTTTAATTAGAAAGAGATTCTTCACAGCGTCGAGTTCGTCCTGTTCATCTGGCTGCTTTTTCTGTAGCGGTCCTTTATGCTAACAGCTGCAACGTTGTGAGTGACTTTTTTTCATCTTCTACAAAGCACAGGACACTTTTACTGAAGATAAAGAGCTGTACTGGTCAGCCACGCATGTAATTAATTGTTTGGTGCTCATTAATGGCTGCAATCATAATCACTGCTTCTTGAATTAATTTGTGTTTGCTAACGTCAAATCTTCACAGCAAAGCGCTAAGTCTGTTCAGAGCATGGCAAAGACAAATGTGTAAAACTTATACACAGCAGACTTCACTAAAGTGGAACGAAAGGGGGCCAGTTCAGGACCAGAAAGTAAAAATTCTCCCCATGATTTTGACCTTCTGGGCCTGAATTTGCCATCACTGGTTTGGTGTAAACTAGCAATCAGTCAATTCCCTTAAGCAAGGCCTGAGGGTTTACCTTAAGTAAAGGTTTCCCATTGCAGCAGACTGAAGGGGCAAGTTTACATTTACATCTATGGCATTTAGCTGACGCTCTTATCCAGAGGTTACTTGTATTACAGAGGTGGGCCAATGTAGTGTTAAGAGTCTTGCCCAGGGACTCCTATTGGTGTAGCGCAGCATAGTCACCCAGACTGAGAATCAAACCCCAGGTAGTGCTCACTGGCAGGTAGTGGTGTTATCTGTTGCACCACACCAACCAACCTGTTGTAAGTTGCAAAATAAATTATTTCAATTATTCAACCCTAGTGTAAAACATCAGGCCTTCTGTGAGGAAGCAGAAGCTTGGGTGTCGTTGGACCTTCCAAAAGGACAATGATTCCAATCACACTTCAAAGTCAAACCAAGGCTTGGTTTTAGAAGAAGTCCTGGAAGATTCTGGAGTGGTCATCGCAGTCACTTGACCTGAACCCCATAGAAAATCTTGAGTGGAATTTTAAGGGGGGGGGGGGGGGTTGCTGCAGCAAACCCAAGAATATTAAAGAACTGGAGGCCACTGAGGCCAATGAGGAATGAGCTAAGACTCTATGAGCTAAGGAATACTGCCAAAAGTATGGTGTCTGGCTATGCATTGTGTTTGCAGCAGGTCAGAGCAGCAGAAGGGTATTGCTAAGTACTAAAGATGCTGTCATGAAGGGGTTGAGTAATTCTGAGACTGCAGTCGTCATCACAATTGGTATTGTGTGTTGAGTTTGGAGACACCAGTTGTTATTTCAGTTGTGTAAACATGCTATTAAAAAAGACTCCACCCACGAATGAATATTAATTGGTTTGTTGATGCTTCTGTGTCCTCATGTTCTACAGCAAGCACAAAGGCAACCGAGCAGTATTGCAACCGAATCTCCAGACAGTGAAAACGCTAATATGCTAATATACTAGCTAGTATCTCGCTGCTCAGTGCCGTAAGTGATGTGAATATGCGTTTGACATGTGACATGTTCAGCTGTCATTAATGACGAGTGGTTGAGTAATGGTGTGTGTTCGTCACAAACCTTATCAAATGCATAGCGATCCAAATTAAGCAGGTAACTCTAACTGGTTAACCACATTTCCCACACTGCTGCATTGCTGATGTTTTTTACACTTATTTATTTTGTAAATCATATGATACATTTTTTTTAGCTTTATAATTATGTCAGATGTTTCTTGATTGCTAGAAAGAATAAAGTGAATGTTTATTCGCTTTGCTTGTGTTTGCAGTTTTCCAAGCCACCTTCGCAACTATGGAGGTGCATAGTGAATTAAAGCATAGCTGATTGTATGTTGTAGCCAGTTGGCTTTTTTGTAGCATTAGTACATTTTGGGCATGACACCAGGTCAAAATTGGTCTCTATTGCAGCCACCAAGAAGAAGATTCAAATAATAGAGGAATGAACTCAACTCAGTAATCAAAAACAATTATGATAAATAAGTTATTTTTTATACTAAAACAACGTTTATGCTCCAGGATGAATCTTGAGATTCACAGATGATGTTGCTTTAGGTACATAAGAAGATAGATAAATATATACATAAAACCTCCACATTACATTTTACCCCAAAGGCAGTTGGAACAAAATCCTGGAAAGCATTTTTACTTTCTTTAATTTGACTTTAATTTGCCACCTATCCACCAAACTCATTTTGAATCCAGTAGATTGACAAACATCTGTCTGTTTTTTTTCTTTTTTTTTTTTTTTGCTTAAATAGCTGTGAAGTGAAACATCTGCTCAGAACATGATCAGCTCCGAAATGTTTGACTGACTTGAACAAGCAACGACTACATGAGACGCAATTAGAGCTGAACAAGTGCAGACTTTGATAGAGCTGGCTAAACAGAAATCAAAGCGTTTGGATTTTCCAGAGTTGAGTTTTCAGGCATCTGCTGTTCAAATGGGGGGTGGGGGGTGGTTGGGGGGATTTTAGGATTTTGCACAGGATAGAAGCTGAAACTATTTGGCCTATCTTCTGAAGGCTGCAGTCTTGACCTTGACACTACCGACCCCAACTTGGTTCAGTGCTGAAGCAATTTCAGTACTTATGGAAGCACTGGTAAGCCATTGGAATTAGACAGGACTGCTCAGCAACAGTGTGTTAGCTTAACTATTTCCAAAGCTCTCCTGGAGAAAGCCCAGTATTCCCAGTTCCCATCCAACACCTGGTTTATATAATCAGCCCTTCATTAAAGTTAATCAGACAAGCTGTTGGTGGACCTGAACTCTGGAGTTCACAGAGAAGATCAGCACTCAATACTGTGATCTTCTGTGTTGTGAACATCAATAACTTTACTGACCAACAGCACTTTCTGACCACTGACTTGTTTGTTTGTATGTTTATTTGTAATGTAATGTTTTATTGATGCAATTCCGGTCCTGGAGGCCCAGATTCCTGCACAGTTTTTGTCGTTTCCGGCTCAAACACACCTCATCCAATTTACCTGTTAACTGCCAGGTTTAGTAGATCTTTTAGACCAGGAGTATCAGCAAACTGTGCAGAAGTAAAGCCCCCATTGCCCACCCTTGGTCTAGAGCCTATCCCATGGACAGGGTGCCAGTCCAGTGTGGGGTACCACACATTAATTCAGAAATGATTTAGCATTGGCATTTCACCTACCATGTGTTTTTGGGAGGTTGGAGGAATCCCACACAGACACTAGGAGAACACACCAAACTCATCATAGACAGAGAGAGGGGCAAAGGTTGAACCCACAACCTCAGGCCTCAGGGATTTGAAGTAAGAGAGGTTAAACCTTAATTTTCACTCAGAGGTACCTTGAGGGTGACCCGCATTTTCAGTGTAGCTGAGCATTAAGAATAAAAAAGACTGAAAAGAAAAAAGAATAAAAATAATAAGTTAATCAACTTAGACAGCTACAAGAGTAAATTAGCAAATTAAAAACAGTAAAAAGGAAACAAATGAAGTAACAGATATAGAATTATCAAATTAGGACTAAATTAGTGAGAGAGAGAAAAACATAATAAACAAATAAATAAAATAATAATGTAAGAATTAATAAGACAACTAATAAGACAAAATGACATTTTGAAGATTTTAGAGAAAAAAATAATAAAATGAACTTTACAAAACATATGTATAATAAATAAATAGGTAAGATTTTGAAACAACCAAACAAAATGATAAAATGTAAAACAAAAAAGATGAAACAAGAAAACTAAAATGAATAATAAAAGTGCTAATAAAAGTAATAAACACAACACTGTCTGAAAGTCCAGGAGGGCTATTAAGGCCTCCACCGTGTTTACCCCCAGGCCATAAACCTGTACATTTTAAACATTACAATGATGTATGTATAAACTAAAGATAAAGGTAAAGGTGCATGTATTTGTCACTGTACAGTGTACACTGTACAGCGAAATGTGTCCTCTGCATTTAACCCATCTGGTAGTGAACACACACTCACACACATGTGTTAGGGGCAGTGAGTACACACACACACCCAGAGCGGTGGGCAGCCAACTCCAGCACCCGGGGAGCAGAGAGGGTAAAGGGCCTTGCTCAAGGGCCCAACAGTGGCAGCTTGCCGAGCCCAGGAATCGAACCCACAACCCTGTTATCGATATCCCGGCGCTCTAACCGCTGTGTGTGCATTTATATGTATATATATATGTGTGTGTGTGTGTGTGTGTGTGTATAATGTACATATATTCTGTATTTCTTTTTTTGTACGTATTTGTGTTTTTACTTCCGTGGGAACATGCACCTACGTTCTTTTCTCACCTTTACACGTGTTAATACGATATGACAATAAACCTGATTTAATTTGATTTGATTAAATTTAAAACAAGAAGAAAAAATAAAAAAGAAACAAAATAAAAAGGAATAAAAAATAACTAAAAAGTTAGAAATTAAAAGTTAAAAATGAAGGAGTGACACCAGTGAGTTGAGCTTCAGTGTTTTCTGTAGTGAATTCCAGCTCACTGGTGCACTGTGTCTAAAAACAGATTTTCCTATTTCAGTAAAAACTCTCGGTACCTGGCAGCTGATCCAACCACTGAAGCAAATCTGATAATTACCATTATATTAAATTATAAATAAAAATAAACCCAGCACATGGCTCTGTTTTGTTTGTGTTCTTGTCTCCTCCCTCATCTCTGCCCTAGCCCCACCTTCTCATTAGTGTTCCCACCTGTGCCTCTTTTGTAGCTCTGCCCCGTTCTCAGTCTCTGTGTATACTGTATATAGTCCCTTTGTTTTAGTGTTCCTGGTCTGGTCTTGTGCACATCTATAATATCTATATTGTCTATAATGTCTATAATGTTAGCATATGGTTTGTTTGCGTGGCTTGTTTGGTTCCTGTTTGTTTGCTTATTTTGTTACTTTTGTTATTTGGGATCCTGTTTGCTTTGTTTTCCTTTTTTATTTCTAATAAAGTATTACTTGTTTTTATGTCTGCCTCTGTCTCCAAGCTCACAACCATGACAAGATGATTCTAGAATTACTGAGAGAGCTGGATTATTGAATAAAACTACTATCTATAATGTAGCAGCTCTCAAGGCACAAAACTAGACAAAATGACTGGAAGTAATTGTAAAGGTTTCAGGCTGCATCCCATCTAAAATCATGTGCAATATGGCCGGCCTCCTCTACTCCAGTCTCTCTCCTCAGCTTTCGACCACAGGACGTCTGTTGTCCAGATATTAGAGCTTTAGTGCTATAATCAAGGAGAGATCAAATGAGAGCAGTCTGCTGTTCCACTGATCACTTCTACAGCTGTAAACATTGACAGTGTTAAGCAAGAAGTTTATGTTCTGGTTATGTTAGATTAATTAGACTTGTATTTACACTAGACAACACTATTCCTCCAATGAGTATCAATTCTCAAGCCTTACTGGTCGTTTAAATTCTTTATAAGATACGCAGATCAGTCATTACATTAGTACCACCTTCATAATACTGAGTAAACTTCTCTTGTGTTGCCACAACAGATCTGACCTTTTGAGGTACAGACTCCAAAATACCTCTGAAGGCCTCCTGTGGTATTTGGCTCCAAGATGTCAGCAGCAGATTCTTACAGACGTCCTGTAAATTGTGAGGTGGGACCTCCATGGATCACATCAGTGAGCCTTAGGTGCCAATGACCCTGTCGCTGGTTCACAGGTTGTCCTTGTCTTTTCTTGAAGCAAGACCTTTCTGATGTTTTGGAGATGTTCTGTCTAGCTATCACAGTTTGGTTCTTGTTAAAGTGTCTCAAATTCTTAGGCCTTCAAGAACTGACTGTTCACCTGCTGTCTAATATGAAGATCCCATCCCTCGACAGATGCCACTGCAGATGAAGATAAGCACTTCACCTGTACCTTACTGGTACTAATGTTATGGCTCATTAGTGTTTATCATCAGGTGAGCCAGCCCAGTCACACCCTCTGTTCCACCATCAGATCACAGCTGTTGCTTAGGGACTTTGGTTTCTGTGGCTGTGGCATCAACACAGGTTTGTATCCAGCCGCTGTAGCCGTGCCTGCAGCCATGTGTGCTAAACATTCCTGTTTTTTTAGGATCTCTCAGCCCAGCAGTGACAGCACACAGGTTTCCATTGGCTTTCTGCATCAACTGCAAGCAGCAAAATGAAAACACACAAAAAAGAAAATAATACAATAAAAAAGTTTGTTTTTGTTGATTTTTGCTTCCAGCAGCTTGTTTTCATCAAACCACACTCTTAGTAAACAGGGTTCTACATAGTGCTGAAGGAGGGGTTGCCTTATTTGATATATATATATATATATATATATATATATATATATATATATATATATATATATCCATTCAAATGATTCTTTAAGTTCTCCTGGTTCTACATAGAACCAGTACCTTTACTAAGTACACTTGAAAAACTGTGATTCTTAAAGTTAGCAAAAAATGTTTAATGTAATGTAAAGCTGGGTGGCATTCTGGTGTTCTGTCGATTTGTACTACCCATATATGTCCTACTTAGCGACTCTGTATGTCTGCGGACCAAATATTTTATGTTTGTTTAAATTTTTTTATTATAATTCTGTGTAAAGTGTAAATTTCAGCACTTATGGAAGCGCTGGTAAGCCATTGGAATTAGACAGGACTGCTCAGCAACAGTGTGTTAGCTTAACTATTTCCAAAGCTCTCCTGGAGAAAGCCCAGTATTCCCAGTTTCCATCCAACACCTAGTGTTTTCTGTAGTGAATTTCAGCTCACTGGTGCACTGTGTCTAAAAACATTTCCCATTTTCCCATTTCAGTAAAAACTTTCGGTATCTGGCAGCTGATCCAACCACTGAAGCAAATCTGATAATTATCATTATTATATTATATGATATGATATTATATTATATTATATGATATTATATTATATTATAAATAAAAATAAACCCAGCACATGTCTCTGTTTAAATAATCATACACAAGAGGTTATATATATATATATATAAGAGCAGACAAAGACACGCAAACATGAGGGTGACTAATACAGAAGACAAGACTATAAATAACTGGGAAAGAAGGGGAAACTAACTACAAGTGGAATCATTAATACTCTGGTAGGACAAGTGAGGAGACACAGGAGGAGACTGGAGAAGATGGACCCAGAACAGACAAAACTAGGACAAAACTTATTCCTTTTTTCAAGCCAAATTCCTAGAAATGTCTAAAAGAGAAGGGATTCTCCAATGGAATAAAAACATTTTAACTAGATAACATTATTCAAACATATTACTTGCATAACTATCATAAAAGTAGAAATGTTCGAAATTTAATACACATATTTTTTGCAGCACAGAGCCAGCGGTAGTGCTTGGGTTTTTCTACACACATCAGCCTCGCTGCTAGGTTGAGATTTTGATAGCCAGTTCTGGCCAACACTTGTCCTTCCATACCAGCCCACGTACCTCTGTGGAATGACGGTGTTGACTTTGTCTGAATCTGGATGCTAGAGCTCCATCATAGCTGGCTACTTTCGGGACAGTTTTAGGCCAAAATAAAAAGTGGACAAACATTTTACATGTGGCCCAGAGTTCAAATGCTTATATGCTAAATCTTATATGTAGCTGCTACAGCTGGCCTGGATTTGGCCCATAATACATTTGACATTTTCATAACTGACCCATATTCACTTTACTGGGCTGTATTTGAGCTGTTTATGGAGGCAGTCTCCACCATGAGTGGCTCTGTGGACACAGATAGTAACACCTGTCATCCCCATAACTGACCTGGAAGTGTCTGGGTATTTGACCCAGACTTATCTGCTGTCTGGGAAAGGGCTGAGGATGACTAACACAAACTGTGCTTATAAGTTATCTGTAAAGTAGGTTTGTGATAAAGTGGCTGGTAAATGTATGTAAATGCAAAATGCAAAATCAGCCATAAAATTAGCACCAGTGACAGAAAAAGTGATAAACACTGATTATGTTCATGTACAGTGGCACCTGTTAGGGGATTTGATATATTAGGCAGCAGGTGAACTTGAAGGTGATGACGGTGTTAAAAGCAGGAACAATGAACAAGCATAAGAATCTAAGACACTTTGAAAAGAGCCAAACTGTGATGGCTGGAGGACTGGGCCAGAACATCTCCATAACATAATGCAGATCTTGTGGGTGTGGGTTTTTTTTTTGGTATGCAGTGGTCAGTGCCTACCAAAAGTGCTCCAAGGAAGGACCACTGGTGAACCGGCGACAGGGTCATATGCACCTAAGACTGGTATAAGACTTAAGAGATGAGATCCATGAATGCGCCACCTCACAACTTACAGTATTTAAAGGACCTGCTGGTAACATCTTTGCGCCAGACACCACAGGATGCCTTCAGAGGTCTTGTGGAGTCCATTCCTCGATTGGTCACCTCTATTGAGGCGGCATGAGGGGGGCCTACTCAATATTAGGCAGGTGGTACTAATATTATGGCATGTATAAAAGCGTGTGACAGCACCTAGCAGTGGATTCAAAGTCAAACCAACTCTATAAACCTCTTTCTTTTTTCAACAAATCTGAAATACCTTTGAAAATAATCAGCTTAGCCCCATTTTTCATCACACTGTGCGACTGATCTTCAGAAGATCCAACCGAAAGACTTCAGACAGACCATCTCCTCCACTAACAACACGCTGTAAGTTATGCCCTGCTCTGTAATGAGGAGCTGTGTTTACATCCCTGACTTGCTTTTTGAACCTTATTGGTAGCAGTCTACGGTGAAGCGTCCACACCCCACACTGCTGACGTCTCTCCTCGGTGTGCGCGAGTGGGTTGCGGACGAGGGAGAACAGCTCGCCCGGTGTCATATTTCATTCTGACGAGGCTTTGATCAAGAGAGCCAGCGCTCCGAAGCTTTCTGACAGCGATCCCTGGTGGAGGGCGAACAAGCCTGCCGCAGCAGGAGAGGTGTGAGACAGAACAGGCTGGAAAAAAAGAAAGCTGAAAACACAGCGCTGGAGAAGGTCAGGAGAACACACCGTCCTGCTTAACATCACGCTTCACAAAGGAATCAGCACGAGGAGATTTCCCGGCCTTGTGAACCCGCCTTGTTCCTGATTAGAGCTGTCTGATAATTATGCAAACTTTTGAGCAGCATTTTCCTCATTAAATTGGAAACATTAAAAACATTCAGCATAGTTTTAACCATGAGCATGAGCTGCTTTGGTAAACCTAACCGAATCCAAGTCCTTTTAGAGGCTAAGTAGCACACAGATAAAATAAACATGCAAATGAACACAACACACAGCCACAAATATGTACATGTATATGTATCTCAACCGTCTGCAGTTGCTCTGCTCATCACTGCCCTTGACAAGCGTCTGTAGTCTTACACAACCCCTCCTGTAGAAAATCCTGTCTTATAAAAGTTGAACTGGATCTCGCCAGAACACTGGACTGTGCTAATGCTCAGGGCCTAAATGGGGCAGCCACAGCCTAAAGGGTAGAGAAGCTGGCTCAGGGCCAGAAGGTCACTGGGTTCATTCTTAGGACCATCATCCACAGCTAAGGTGATCTTGAGCAAAGTACCTTGCAAAATTTACATTTTTGGCTGGATGCTGAGGAACACTATATGGACAGAAGTACTGGGACACCTGCCATGTATGTGTACAATTAAAGTATAATTAGTACAAAAATAGTATTTCTATTTAGCATTCGAGGGTCAACCGTGCACCATGCAGCTTGACTTAGGGCGTGTCAGTGTGTCTTTGCTGCCGTAATGATGGGAAAAGTTCACCTTGCGTGGCTTGAAACACACAAAAGACTGTACGAAGTCTCCTAATTATTCATTGGTGTGCTTTGGGCATAACGTGCAATAAACCAATCAGCGTGTCACTCGCCATTCCTGTTTCAATGGCACATCGTGCACAGTCTGGGAAGGCTTGCTGAAGCCTTTATTGTTGATGTAAAAGTTTGCATAGCTGCCAAATGGTATACTCCATGTATGCGTAACAAGCAGGGGTGTACGAGCATTGGGCATTCGCCTGTGTTGACAATTCACTGCCAAGATAGCAATCAACGTCTGACTTCTGACGTCTGCCTAGGCTGTTTTCAGTCAGTGGTGCTCCTGTGTTTTCCGTTGCCAATATAGCAATGCGCCATAAATTGACCTGAGACCACCACGCCCATCGGTGTAGATATATTCACCAGCAGCGCTGCTGTTTAAACGATGAGCCAGAAGGCATGAAGATAGACTGTTGGAGGGGCGTAAGATAGCAACGAGCATTGCGACGCTTCTTGCGCAGGGTGTAAGATAAGGCGTTTTGTAGTGCATTTTATGCTATTTTTGAACAATTAAAGTATAATTAGTACAAAAATAGTTGTTCCATTTAGCACTCGAACGTCAACCATGTAAGATAGGGCTTTTTGTAGTGCATTGATCATTAGTGTGGTGACAAATACACCTTAGTGCACTATGGCATGATAAAAATTAACATACCTGAGTACATACTTAGAAATTCAATATTTGCTTGCAATTTCTGCCCATTTCTGCTGTTCGCTGTTTCTCTAGTTAACGTTTACAGAATTTGAAGTTAATATCTCAAACAACTGTAAATTATTTAAGCTCAAATTGAATGTAAACTATATTTGCAGGCAAAACATAGTAAGGGTTAAACATTCTTAAATGTGAGCAAATTAAGGTAAAATGATGGGATTGTAAATCTAGTTGGTATATGGTTCTTATGTTATTGTTGGGCTACTAGGTGCTATTGTCATCACATGGCCTACTTGCTTTCTTATCTTGTGCTACATGCTATTTTTTATATTTTTTGCAGGAATTTTGCCGGAGTCAGATCTTATTTTATTCCTGTTTTCCCTTTCACTTCATCTCAAAACTCCAAATCTCAAAGTTTTTGGGAACAGAATAACAGGAGCTGCCATTTGTGCACATATCATAGCACTAGTAGCTCCATCATTTATTAATGAAACAGATTCATGCTGCTCACAAGCCTGACAAAGAAACACATTCATGATCTTCCTTCAACAAAACCCAAAACATTCCCTCAGCCGTGTCACCGTGATCTTCCAGGCGGGTCTCCAGCTGCTCTGCAGGAATGCACAGTGACTAATGAAACGTGGTAAATTCATCCCCGACTGCTCCTGTGACCCTGCTCCAGTGTAATGAGCACACTGCACAGAGCAGCACACAGCTAACAACACGCATGGCTGAGCCTTTCACAACAGCAGAAACTGTACCAGCCATGAGTCACAGCATAGTTACCATAACACCTTAATTGTGCCAAACCTTGTCACATGAAACATGCAACACGTGTGGGAAAGGGAAAACCAACAGGTAAAGATTCCTGGAAGAAGATTTGAGCTGCATTAATGGCAATCTGTACCATAATCAGAGGGTGGGAGTCCCTGTGAGTACAACTGACCTCACCAGGTGGGTAGGATGGGCCCTCCATCACTGCTACCCTTCAACTTTGAGAAGACTACACAACACTGTGGGCCTGAAAGTATGTGAAGTTAACCTCCTGAGACCCGGACTTTTGCTTGGTGTGCATTTTTAATTTCTGCTATTTGGAATTAGTTGGGATTAGACTTGAAAAACAAAGTCTTCATATGAGGCCAAAGGGTCAACTTTTTTAAAATTAAGTATCATGGTGCAGAGAAGCAGGACGCAGGGTCTCAAGAGGTTAATCAAGAAGATTGAGAAGTTGAGAAAACGAAACTGACAAATAAAAAGATCATCTGATCAAAGCAAATCTGCTGGTGGTGATTCAGAACAATGGACTCCCTGGATCACCCTGAGTCCAGACCTCAAGCATCATTGGATGTGTCTGGAATCACTTAGTTGTTGAGAAGCAGAAAATGCTCCAGTTTTAAAGACTAAACTTCAAATACATGAAAAGGTAATATTACATGGTGAACTGAGTGGACAAAAGTATTGGGACGCCTGCTCATTCATTCGTTTCTTCTGAGTTCTTCTGAGTATTAGAAAATAGTTTATACTGATTTTGTTGAAGTAACTGTCTCTACTGTCCAAGAAAGGCTTTCTACTAGATTTTGGAAGAGCATTGCTGTGAGGATTTGGTTGCATTTAGCAACAAGATTGTTTGGGGCAATGGTGGCTCAGTGGTTAGAGCTCTGGGCTATTGATGACAGGGCTCGCAAGCTGCCACTGTTGTTAGTGAAGACAGGATGTTGGACTAGGGAATCTCATCCTCAACTCCCCAACTCATCCCAAAAGTATTGGATAGAGAATCAACCATCCATTCTAGAGAACACCTGGCAGCATGGTGTCAACAGGTTGATGTTTATTTGCTCCAGATAGTCCTATTCTATTGGCAATATACAACTTAATTTGTGTGTATAATATTCTGGGTATGCAACAATAATGTCATATGTATTATATACAGCACATGTACATATAATCCTATATGTATTGTATACTGAAGATGATATATACTGTATGTGAAAGCATAATCCTGAATCTAACCCAAATCGTAATACCAAGCAAAAACTAAAGACTTTCTCTTTAAAATTAGCATCTTCCATAAAAAGCAATAAAAAACATAATCCCAGAAAAAACTGTGAAATCGTCAGCTAATGCAGCCGACATTAAGAACCATCACCCTCGCACTGCAGCAGTGTCTCTAGTTAAAGTGAGGAATAAGCAGGGCTGCTAACAGTAAGGGATCTAATGTTTTATCTTTGGTGGCTGAGCGGGAGCTGTTAATAGACCTGGTCACATGGGTTCCCCTGTGGAGCTGCAGCACTGCACTGTGACTGCCTCTATTATTGATGAGGAACTTGAGGCTACAACTCATAAAGAGAAATTATTTAGTATTTCTCTCACTCAGCCACACATATTTCATTTTCCTCCATGGGAGTCAAGGCCTTACATTCAAGGAAAAATTAGAAAAGCTTCGCCTGGCAGCGCAGGGGTGAAAGGCGACTCCTATAGCTGCCATTAGGGGTCGTGTTCCAGACTGTACCGCCACTTTCTTCTGCAGCCTGGGTCAGAAGTCATTCGGAAGCGAAAGGGGATTACTTTATGGGAGCGGTCATCGGAAATGGTAGTTGTATGTGTACATTACTGCCATTTGGCCTCAGGATCAAGCTTCAGTTTACTTAAGAACATCCAGGTGTGGGAGCCTCAGGTGGCTATGAAGTCCATTTACTCTGTTCTGTGTGCTTTCAACGGATTTGTATCGAGATAAATGACAACAGTGAGGCTGATTTGTGAGGAATGGAGAGTTCTGTTAGCAGTCTAACAAACTCCAGTGCCTTTGCTGATAGGTCCTAGATGTACAAAGACGTCCCACTACAGTTCTAGAAGGAACTCAGTACAGAAACGAAGATGGGAAACAATGGAATGAAATGTGTTGTTTTTGAAGGTATTTAAACCGTTTCAAGTAGAACAAGCTTTTGGTCATCTTTTCGGGTTTCCATGGCAACATTATCTGAGGATTTTATATGTTGGATGAGTTGGATAGATATTGATTATCTTCATCTACCGTGGCATCTGTCAAAGGGCGGAGTCTATCAGGTCCTGAAGGTGAGGTGTTAAAAGCAGGAAATGGTCAAGCGTCAGAATATGAGCAACTCATGGTCATATGAGTGGGGTGGTCAAAGAAAGGACAACTCGGTGATCCAGCAACCTCATTGATTGAGTCATTGATGCAGTCCATGTAGGCCCCACCTCCCAACTTACAAGGCCTAAAGGATCTGCTTGATGCCAGAGGAACATCTTGATGCCAGATACCACTGCACACCTTCAGAGGTCCTCTGGAGTCCATGCCTCAAATGCTTAGATCTGTTGTGGCGGCACAAGGCGGACCTACTCAAGATTAAGTAGGTGGTGGTAATGTTATGACTGATGGTGTATGTTTATGCAGCTTTTTTGATAGACTTAAGGGAAGAAAATGAGGATTTTGGATGTATTTACACTTACATTTACATTTACGGCATTTAGCAGATGCTCTTATCCAGAGCGACTTACAAAGTGCTTTGCTATTTACCCAAGAAAAGCCTCAGCTAGTTTAAATAGACTAATACTTCAAAAGATACCTCTAAGCTTTAGACATTGCTAAACACAAGACAATAAGGCGACCATAGAACTATTCAGAACTATCCAGAGATTGGTGGCTGTGTCCAGTGTTTGTTAGTAACGTTAGTCTAGCATCTCCTCCTGTTCTATAGTAAAGAAGCAAACATCAGCTATCAGACATATCTCGGCAGATCAGCTGAATCTGGGGTCAGTGATCCTTCATATTTATTCGATTTTTCACTAAATTACTCTTTTATACGACTCTACACACCTGCAATTGGAACTCAAGCTGAAGCTTAGGGCACATTTAGCACCCCCAGGTCTTCACACAGGTGATTTAACCAACTTGGACAGTGGTGTGCATAATATGAAAAACAACCAAGCCTCAGCAAATCACTGCTTTTAAAACCACTATGAGGCAGAATGGTGAATTATAATGTGAAATAGAATGACACTCAGCACAGGACTCTTTTCATTTCGTTCTCTGCCTAAAAATACGATCTACTAAATATGGAGCACCCTAGGGAGATTTGTTCAAGTCAGCCGTAATTGATTCTCAGTGGGACGCTAGAAGTCAGATGCTAGTAGAGGTCAGAGTGGAATGACAAACCTTGAAGACTTGGCTCTCATTGTCTCACTAGGATGACCCTGTAGCAGTACTGGCTCTTCAGATGCCGCACACTAGCAGGGTGAAATAGGGAGAACATTTACGAAGAGTGTGAATATGCACTATATGGACAAAAGTATTTGGACATGTACACATTATACCTACAGGAGCTTTTATGACACCCTATTCAAAACCCATATGCATTAATATGAAGTTGGTCCCTCTTTGTTCTAAGCTCTAACAGCAGCAGGTCTGGAGCTAATGAATCAGCAGAGCGTTGGAGACTTTTCTGCACTCTGCTCTGAGCTCAGCGCTCGGCCCTGACCCCGCTCTGTAACTTTACATGGTCTGACACTGGGTGGCTCACTAAGCTGCTCTCTGGTTTCTAAACGCTTCCACTGTTCAATTATACCACTCAGAGCTGATGGAGGAAGATCTAAGATGGACGACATTTGAATGAAACACCTGAATTCAATGATTAAGAAGTGAGTCCCAATACTTTTGTCCATCTAGTGTAGATCAGCATTCTGTTTTAAAACAGAGCAAATGGAAGAAAATATTTGGGGAACAAATGGTGAATGGTGGAGGATGCAGCTGAACAGTTCGCATAGGGAGAACACTCGAGAACTGGGTAATACAGGAGAACATTTTAGAACTGCTCTAGATTGCGCTTCTACATTTACAGACTTTTCAAATGTTCTCCCCATTCACACTTTGCAAGAAAATACCCTTTAAGACTGTGAGTGAGTAGGATATCGTAAAACACAGACTGTAAATATAGAAGTGCAGTCTAGAGCAGTATAAACGGGGGAGAACATAAAGGACAATATATAACAGTGGGAATGTAGGAGGACATTCTTGAACAGGTTGAATCTGAGAGAACAGTCTAGAACTGCGTAAATGGTCAAAACATCCCAGAAGAGTGTGAATGTGAGTCCGAGAGAACATTCTAGACATTTAAGAAGACTGGCGGGAAGCATTGTAGAACAAAGTGTATTTAGAAGAACATTATACCAAACGATGAATGTAGGAGAATGTTCTACAAAAGTATAAATATACACTATATGGACAAAAGTATTGGGATACCTGCTCATTTATTGGTTCTCATGAAAAAATGGTATTAAAAAGAGTACTGTTTTTGATGGAGTACTTGTCTCCACTGACCATGAAGTAATTGGAGCAATGCTGTAAGGATTTGATTGCATTATTGCATGTTGGATGATCAACACCCCACCTTATCCCCAACTGCCAAAATCATCCTAGAAATATTGGATGAAGTATGATCCATCATTCAGCCAACATTATAGAATTGCAAACACTGTCCAGTGTGGATCTGGGCTTAAGGTTAAAAATGTCACGTTCCCTGCCCATTAAAAGTCAAGCACTGCTTTAAAGCATCCGTGACCAATCTGTTGCAACAGGCCGGCTCCACGCGAGCCTAAAAGCTGGGATATAGCAGCTCAATTTGGAGCTCGCGGCAGTGGATTATGCCTCATTTAGAATGGATGGCTGTGCAAAAAAAAGGCCATAATTACTGAGGGAGTGGGTGAGAGGGCCCTGTAATCAGAACGAGCGATGGCTCTACTAGCGCCGGCGGCCATTAGTTACTCAAAGCAGCCCACGTCAGGCCAAAGCAATAACTCAACTTAATGCTTTAATTAAAATAGTAGCCTTTTCGCAAGTCAGCTCAGAGTGTGGATAAGTGAAGGTGATCAACTAAACCATATTGCTGCTGTGCATTTTCATGAGGGCTAGACATTGACCATTGTCGCTCTTGTATAAGGTAACATAAGGCTACGTGCCACAGATCTAAAATGTACTCATTTCATGGACTGTAAACCCACGACAAGCCGACTAAACCGCACACAAGGCGTCTAATGAAAAGTGATTGTAAATAATTTGCACTGTGTTGAAAAAGTGGAGGCAATGAAAAGCCTGCCTATAATTAATTTTCCACTCTTAGTGGGCCGTATTTTCCAATACAGCCATAAAATGCTTTAGAAAATTACTGCCATGCTGTAAATCCACTGCTTCACACTGCACATGTGCAGCTTCCATGCTTGACTCACGAATTCCTGACTAGTCTCTCTTCCTGCAGACTGCAAATTTAGTCAATAAATTCCAAGAATGTCTTTCAAAAATATGCTGTTTCTGTAATGTTGAATTTCTGGTGGTGTAACATTCTGCTATTGGTGTTAGTTTGTTAGATGCTTTTAATCTGGTGGTGTTAGTTTGTTCAGGTCTTTTGTGGTGGTTTTTGTTTCAGTGGTGGTGTTAGTTTGTTCAGGTCTGTTTTGGTGGTGTTAGTTTGTTCAGGTGGTGTTAGTTTGTTCAGGTAGTTTTAATTTGTTCAGGTGGTGTTAGTTTGTTCAGGTAGTTTTAATTTGTTCAGGTGGTGTTTGTTTCAATGGTGTTAATTGTTAAGCTCTGTTCTGGTGGTCTTTGTTCAGGTTGGTGGTGTTAGTTTGTTCAGGTGGTATTAGTTTGTCATGGTGGTGGTGTTAGTTTGTTCAGGTGGTGTTAGTTTAATCAGGTCTTTTCTGGTGGTGTTTGTCATGGTGGTGGTGTTAGTTTGTTCAGGTCTGTTCTGGTGTTTTTTGTTTGTTCAGGTCTGTTCTGGTGGTGTTAGTTTGTCATGGTGGTGGTGTTAGTTTGTTCAGGTCTGTTCTGGTGGTGTTAGTTTAATCAAGTCTTTTCTGGTGGTGTTAGTTTGTCATGGCGGTGGTGTTAGTTTGTTCAGGTGGTGTTAGTTTGTTCAGGTCTGTTCTGGTGGTGTTAGTTTGTCATGGTGGTGGTGTTAGTTTGTTCAGGTGGTGTTAGTTTGTTCAGGTCTGTTCTGGTGGTTTTAGATTAAATCAAAATACTGTGAATTGGGGGGGAAGTGTCCTAAAACTGAGTGAAACCATTAGAAATGCACGGACTGCTATAAAACTGCATTTGCTTAAAATGTATTTTTGTACAATTTCATACCAGACTTAAGAAAACCAGCTTGAGGCTCTTTGGAGCACCGTGCGAAATATTAAAAAATGTTTGTTTGGTACTAAAAAAAGGTTTTATATTAAACCTCCAGCAAAGTGAAAAAACAAGATATAAACATTTAAATGCAAATCAGACAATAACAGACAAGGATGGCTGAATGACAGCCCTGACACTCAGCTGCCCAGCCTGCTACTCAGCAGACCTGAGCAGAGACAGGCGCTGAAAGAACAGATGGACAAACAAACAAATGTCTTTTGGTTTTGCTGGTTGAGTGAGCTTAAGTTCAGTAAGTTATGTGCTTATGTGAGTGACACCCAACGTTAGGACCTCCCAAGTTACATTGAGAGAAATGTGGGGAAAAACACTATATGGACAAAACTATTGGGACACCTGCTCATTCTTTCCAAAATCAAGGCTATTGAAAAGAGTTGTATTGCTTTTGTTGGAGTGACTGTCTCTACTGCCCAAGGAAGAAGGCTTTCTACTAGATTTTGGAGAAGCATTGCTGTGAGGATTTGCATTCAGTAACAAGTGTGACAAGTGTTAAGGAGGGCAGGCTGTTGGATGATCCCCACCAGAGAATGCAGTTCCACTGCTCCACAGATCAGTGCTGAGGGGCCTTATACCACTCTAGCCCACCTCTTGGCATTAGACATGATGTCAGTAGATTCAAGTCAAGAGAGAGAGAGAGAGTGTGTGTATGCATGGAACAGAAAAAAACATCAGTTCAGTCTCTGGGGTTGAGAAGTCTGATGGCTTGGGGGAAGAAGCTATTGCAGAGTTTGGTCAAGTTGGACCAGATGCTGAGGGAGAACATGTTTATCTTCATTCATGTTTATCTGCAATACTTGTCCACAAACATTTGGACATATAGTGGTTAGTCGGCGGTTATTCATGGGTAATACTCTGTACATGTGTATTGAGTAGACTGACATCTCAGACATCAGACAACATAACTATTTCATCTAAGAACTTACTTTCGAAGTCTTACACACTGGACGTCTGGTTCCGTGAGACCAATGTTAAGAGACTTTGTACAATTCTCTAGAACAATGCATTTCACACCAAACCACTCGGAATAACTTAATAAACACACATTTGAATTATTTTGAATGAGTGGACTTGCCCTTTAAGTCATCACCTGGCCTTTCCTGATCTTCTGACCAGCCTGAATTTCTCTGCTTTGTGGTGGGAGACAGCTATGTCATGGACAAGCGAAGCAGAGGCATTTTTCTCCTCAGCTTGTTTGTTTGTTTGTTTCTATCCAGTGAAAAGTGTGACAGGATTGCTGTGTCTTTGCGTGTTGTACAGCCGGCTTCGATGCTGGGGGGCTTCCACTCTGCCCTCCCCAGCCTGCATTATTCAGCAACCATCCATAAACATCTTTGTGTTTTTTTTTCTGAAGACGCTGCCTCTTGTTTTCTTCTTCGTTTTTCTTCCTCGCTCTTTTTTTCTTTTTCCAGAAGCCAGTGAATTAATTTTTCATGTGTGTCTTATGATGATGTGAGCCATCTGTTTGTGTGGGGTTTCTCTACAGCACTGCTTTGTGGGAGTCTATGGTGAGAGTGAAAAGAAGGGTGAATTGTACATAGCTTGCATTAAGGTGATCTACATACATCTGAAGGAAACGGCAGTAACGAGAAGCAGCTCCCTGGAGGGGGCAGCGTCCCCCTGAGGGCCATTCTTTATTGACCTTAAAAGTTACGATCCATCGCAGTATATCACAGCATGCTAATTTCACACCACGAAGATCTGTAGACGTGCGATACTCTATTTCGACATTGATTGGGGAGTAAAACATAAGCCCTGATAAGCTGCATGGGCTTTAAAAAGCTGCTTTATGGCTGGGAAAATGATCAAATGGAAGATACTGGACCAGAGGATACTGACGATAACAAGAACTGTATAGGTCTGACATGGGCACAGAAAAGGGAAGCTGAAAGGGTTTAGTAGCCCACTGAAAAACAACATCTTTAAAAATGATATTCTGCTTTAAGACTGGCAATCTATGGTCAAATCAATGGTGCCTAATTGGAGTGAACCTTCTGTCCTGTTCTTTAAGCATGCTCCTCCAAAATAATGAGAGTAGAAATTATATTCAAACAAGACTTCCTTCAAATCTAGTCTTATTTCTGGCCTGAACAACTATCACAAAGCCACAAAAAATCAACCACAGTGCCAGAATAACGAGAGCAGAATGAGTGAGATGATTGGTTAAGGTTTGGTAAAAGCGTTTCTTTAAGGCTAACTTGGGATCTTATAGCACATAATAATCAAAAATAGGCAAATAATCAAAAAACTTAAATTCAGAACCTCTAATCTTGCCCATGTCAAATCTGTTAATACATTTCTTATAATTCTGTACTTTCCCCAGAGTGTGTTCACGTACCGTCCCCCTAAAAACATACTACCATGTATGTAGTCACACATGGTAACATGGTCTGCGACGTGGTAACAACATACTGTTTTGAGGTCAAATTGCGACATGTTTGATATGTCAAATTCCAGTTCTCTGTCAATCTAGTACACAGTCAAATAAGCTAATTTCCCCATGTACATTCAAGAGCGCCACAGTATGCAAGGAAGGTGCTGTGGGAGCTCACTGACTGGTGACGTCAGGCTCTGAAAACAGGTGGTTAAGAAACCCCAAAGAGTCCAAAAGAGTGTGGTGCTGAGTTCAACTGAAAGGGAGAGCAAGCAAATCTGGAGAAACCAGTCTAATAAATGTGCCTGAAAACTGTTAAACATTCCTGAGAACATTGTCTTAACTTAGTGCCCTCACATATTAAGCTTTAATCTTTGTAATTTGAAACACTTCTTCACACTGCTATCTAGGTTCATGTTGATCTACTCCAGTGAGTCTTATTCTATCAGCAATATTTGCATCTGCACATCTGTGCCAGCAATGGGAGCAACTTAAGTAGACCGATGTATTCATTAGAAGGGGTGTCCATAAACATTCGGACATATAGTGTATATCTCACCCTTTGATAGGTGCCATCATAACTAGATAATCAATTCAGTTGCTCACTTCACCTGTTAGTGGTTTTAATGGAGTGCACAATGAGCTCTTTTAGCACTTCAACAATATATGACCCATCATTATCAGCTGAGATGTTGATGCAGTTCACTGCTATTGTATAAAAACCTCAGAAACTCTGTATGTGTGTGTGTATATATATATATATATATATATATATATATATATATACATACACACTATATATATATAATTTTTCTAACAGTGTATCGAGCTGATATTGATGCCCAAAATATGGATTTGCCACCTTTGCAAAACTTTCACAACCTGCAAGACCTTATACACAGTCCTAAGAGAAAAGTTTGTGAGTGAAGGAGAGACGAAGTTACTGGGGTATTTTTGTCCTAGAAAAAAAATGGGCTTGCTCCAAGAATCTCAATCAAGTCCAACTGTCAAAGATTCTGGGTTGGGTGATTATATCAGAACAGATGTGAAAAGAAGTCTCTAGACTACCGTTAAAGTCTGTGTCCTGATTTATATGAAATGTAGGACTTGCAGGATGCTGTCATGTCCATTTTTTTTCCAAATTAATTTTTCAACACTCGAAAATGTCAGCTAGTTTTACATTTTGTGCTTTAATATGAATGGACCAAAAGAAATGAAGTGAAGTACACTGATTATCTTACATCTACAGTGGCATCTGTCAAGGGATGTGATATATTAGGCAGCAAGTGAACTGTCAGGTTTTGAGGGTGAACTGAAAAATGAGCAAGTATAATAATCTGAACCATGTAGAGAAGAGCCAAATTGGGATGGCTAGATGCAGTGTTTCTGCAGGCATCCTGGCCATTTTAGTGCTTTCCTCACTCCCAACACATCTGATTCAACTAATCAGCTCATTAACAAGCCCTTTCAGAGTTGCTGGAGGTGTGTTAAAGCTGGAAGTCCACAAAATGTGCAGGGTAGGGTGCCTCCAGGAGTCGACAACTGGTGAACCACCTACAGGGTACTCACACTAGGCCCGGTTGTCTTGTACCATGCCCAAGCACGATTGTCCCTGCTCCCCACTGCCTCGCTGTCCTGTGACAACATTGCGCTTCATGGTCTGGACCCGATCATGCTTACATCACCACAATGCGGCTTATTGTGTTGAAGAAAAGTGGCGCCACGTGGTCATCTGATTTTGACTGCACATGCATTAGAACTTCATGATCACACACTAGATGTCTATGGAGTCTGAACCATGAATTGTGCCCCAGCACATGTATTTAAGCAGCTGTTGTAAAGATTGCCTATTTTAAGTACACCCTCAGAGCACTTACAGACTTTCACAAAAGTAGTCATAGTGGTTTTAATGTTATGGCTCATTTCTTGGGAGATGGTTTGTAGTTTTTCGTACAACAGCAATGAAATACATCAATATTATAAGCAATGACGGCCATATGATGTGGTAGTGCACTAACAGAGCTCATGGCACACTCCACTGCAGCGGAACAGCTCCACGATACAGCCCTTCAACCTGCTGCCAATTCAGTATAAACATTTCACAAAAGCAACGTGTTGGTATTGTACTGCAAAGGGGATTGCTTTAGGCGTTTCCATCATTAAATGTCAAACAGGAAAATGCACTTCATCAAAAACGCTGGGAACTTTCCACACACTCAAGAGAAAGCCTACGCAGTCACTTCGGATAACCGCGCCTCCCTTCAGCTGGAGCAAAACAACAGATGACTATCAGACAGGTTGGAGAGATTCTCTCAGATAATCTGCAGACAACAGACTCAGCATAAAACAGTGCACTATCTGTAATTACCTTACAAACACCCAGCCAGATCCTGCTTAGATCTCCCCAGGAGCTTTCACAGATACAACCCTTCATCTGCAAGGTTACAGAGACATGCACAGACATCTCGTAGAACCTCAATCATAATGCCTTGGACAGTTAAACAATATAGAAATTCACTGATGCCGTCCCAGATAGAACGCGAGACGTTGTTTTTTTAAATGAATTATGTCTCACTTGTAGCTCACTGACACCGAAAACTGTGTGGCAGATTCTCAACTTCCAATCGCAGTTCTATCTAGTACATGGCCAAATAAGCTCATTCCCCTACGTGAAAGCTCACTGATTGGTGATGTGACTCGTATCAACCCTGTATACAGGCTATGTCCCGCCGAATTATTGCAAACCTCTGTTACCAAAGAATAGCTTCACCAGTTTGTACAGAAACAGTCTGGTAATAAGCCTTGGAGTGTTATGGGGTTATTGTTTTTTTTGGGACAGTTGTATTTCTGTTTGCCGGACTGAAACCAATCACAGAAAACACATTCCCTTTACACTCGTATTAAATATGGACGAGAGGCTTCTCTGACCAACTTCGAATGTAGTTTGAGCGATTCAGTCGTAATTCAATCATAATGCATCTTGACGGTGTTTACACCTGGCTTTTCCTGCTGAGAAGTGAAACCTGAATGTGATCCGATCACCAGAAATGCTGGTAATGTCGGGTGTAAACAGGCTCAATGATTCATCCCCCCATCTGCCTTTAAAAGGTTACTGATGTCAGATTTGACAGCTGTGGTTTGTTCCTGACATCAATCTAAAGCAGGTCTGGATTGCTGCATTTAAATCTAACTCTACTATTTGATCACTGTTTTCATTTTGTTATTCTAATTTCTTATCTTTTTTTTATTAAGCCAATGTGTTTACTTCAATTATCCAACAATAAAATTTATCAAAAAATAACTCACAAACTGGCTAACTCACTTACTGGTCTCCTGTGCTTCTTTAATTATCGACTGCTTGGCATTACTTCCTCCTACACTTTTTGCTGCTGCTGTTGTTCATCCTTATGTGATTCATGCATGAAAACTGCTACAACGTTCAGTTTTGCAAAAAAACTAAATAAATAATGAATGCACTACGTAAAACACTGCCTGTCAAATAGGCCTAATGACCCTCTATCCACTTTACGACACTCATTTGCTGACCAATTACAATCGGCTAGACCACTTAAGGAGGAGGTTCTGCTGATTTAGCCTCCTAAATTACTATAAATATAGACTTGATTGTGTTGATCTGGACCAAAATTGGCATTTGTAAGATGAAGAAGAAGAGATGCTCATGAAATCGTAAATTACTATGGACAGATATATATGTAAGGTCAATGGAAATGATTCCTGTAAGCTGTGAGATGGGCACCCTGTCACAAATTTGCAGTTCTCCTTCCTTCAGAGCACTTTGGTAGGTTCTAATGATTGAGTACTGGGAACACCCCACAAGACCTGCCTGATGTTGTCGAGCTGCTCTGACCCAGTCGGCTAACCATCACAATTTAACCCTGTCACAATAGCTCAGATTCTTACACTTATTCTTACACGAGTTATGTATCAGCATCAAATCTACGCTGAGGCCTATCTATGTGTGGCTATGTACTCTACGCCATAGCCTAACGAACACCTCCCCAGAAATGTAACTACGCGTTGCAGTGGTGCAGACCACAGCAATTGTGATTGGGCTGGTTGGTGGCATCATGTTTCCGCCTTCACAGTTATTTTTCATTTCAGGATCATGGATTATGAGTACAGTGAGATAAATGGTCACACATGACGAACCAAGTCCTCAAATCTACCTGCAGGCCGGACAAGCACAGAAAATTCACTCTTCTTCTGCCTCAATCCGTTAAATGCTTTGATTGCAGTGCTATTATAAAAGCCACAACAGCAATTTTGCTCTAACTCCAACATAATCTGCTCAGTTTCAGACAATGTTGTTTGTAAAACGTCAAGAAAGTCAACACAGTGGGATTAAGAACTGCCGCACAAGTATTAATGCTTACAGCAGCATAGGCCACTTGCAAAGCCTACAACATAGACTAGAAGCATAAATCCTTTAAAGCCTTAAAGATTAGAGAAGCTGGGTTGAAACTAGATGGTCTTTGGTTCAATCACCAGGCCTAGTATCCAAGGCTGAGGTGCCTTTGAGCAAGACCCCAAACCTCCTATTGCTCCATGGTTGCTGAGGTGGCTGCCCGCTACTCTGGGTGTGTGCCCTCACTGCCCTAATCGCTAGTTTAAGTGTTCACTACCATGGATGGGTTTAATGCAGTGTGCTTAATCTTAATGTAATTAGATGTAAGCACTATAGCAAAACTCTTGATGTCTAAGAGTGAAGTTCTTTCTGCCCATTTAGCCAGCATTCATCATCCCTGACTGGCTAGTTTAAGTGAATGTAGCAGAACTGAAAAATGAATGTACAACTTTGAATAATGTTTCATCATGGGCAAAAAGCATCTCACATATCAGATAAAAGGTTGGAGACCTGTGCTTTGAAGAAGACTAAGTAAATAAGCAGGTAAAGTAAGGGGCTGTGACTGCTGGCAGTGGGCCTGTGATCGAACGCTGCCAGGATTAGATGGAGATGCTATCGGTGGCGGGCCGAGTCGATATCCAGGCAGCCGCTGATAGGCGTGACAAAGACAGTCTCGGAGAGAGAAAGAGGGGAGGTGGGGCCTGTTTATAAACAGCGTGGCTCTTTAGTTTGAGGCCAAGGTGAAAAGGCAGGTTAAAGTGCACTTTAAATAACATTAGCATCCGCTTCATTCTCCACTAAATGCTGCCAATAGAAAGTGAGCTGTCCTTCACGTGCAGTAGACTCTACTGCAGTAGATGGCTGTTGGACATCTTGGTGGAAACCTGAAGGTGCTCTGTCTGTAACATTATACGTCTTAGTCTCAAGAGAGAGGTTTTAATATAAGAGAGATTCCCTAAACGTACGTAACATGGTCTGCTGTAGGGTTAGGGTGGTATTATGGGAATATCATAATTACTACGAGTCTAATGTGTTAAGTTTTTTTCTATCTAGTACATGGCCAAATAAGCTCATTCCCCCACGTGCATGTGATGCCCCAACTGATAATAAACAGCACTTAAAGTATGATTTAGTATGACTATTGATTTAGGTCTGTAAACATCCACAGGTATTTCTGTTCAACCCATTACTCTGCGGAGACCACTTACCACTGTGGATCTGAAAAGATGTGGAGCTGATCAAGAAGCTCACAGACCAATCAGCGGCTGCTTCTCTCAGAACAAGGGACTGGCCATCCCAGAGTCCAGACCTCAACATCATTGAATGTGTAAGTAGGGAAAAAGGTCCCAGCTCTTGTGTTAGATCTTAAAAACATCCACACAAGACCGCTCAGCACTGTGGGTTGACAGTCAAACCCAGACAGTCAAACCCAGCACTCAGTCAGTGTCTGTTAGTGGCCCAGCCGTCTTTATCAGTCAGAGGAAGTGATGATCAGACAACCAGTCAGAAGAGGACTAAAGAGGAGTTGTTTAACACCATTGCACCTTACAACTGTTTGCGATCACTTGAATGTTGGGAATCTACTGATAATCTTACTGATTGGTGATATCACTCGTATTAACCCTGTATACAGGCTATGTCCCATTGGCAGGCCGGAAGAATTATTACAAACCTCTGTTACCAAAGAATAGCTCCACCAGTTTGTACAGAACCAGTCTGGTAATAAGCCTTGGAGTGTTATGGGTTATTGTTTTTTTTTTATTTCCATTTTCCGGACTGAAACCGATCACAGAAAACACATTCCATTTACACTCCTACTAAATATGGACGAGAGGCGTCTCTGACCAACTTAGAATGTGGTTTGAACGATTCAGTCGTAATCCGATCATAATGCATCTTGGGGGTGTTTACACCTAACATGAACAGCATTTCTGATGATCGGATCACATTCAGGTTTCACTTCTCAGCAGGAAAAGCCAGGTGTAAACAGGCTCAGTGATTCATCCCACCATCTGCCTCGGACTGATGTCAGATTTGACAACTGTGGTTTGTTCCTGACATCAATCTAAAGCAGGTCTGGATTGCTGCATTTAAATCTAGCTCTACTATGTGATCACTGTTTTCATTTTGTTATTCTAATTTCTTATCTTT
The DNA here is from genome assembly GCF_030463535.1 of Salminus brasiliensis. Classification (NCBI taxonomy): domain Eukaryota; kingdom Metazoa; phylum Chordata; class Actinopteri; order Characiformes; family Bryconidae; genus Salminus; species Salminus brasiliensis. The sequence continues at coordinate 43,534,996 of NC_132881.1, forward strand.
TTTTATTAAGCCAATGTGTTTACTTCAATTATCCAACAATAAAATTGATCAAAAAATAACTCATAAACTGGCTAACTCACTTACTTACTGCTTCTTTAATTATCGACTTCTTGGCACTACTTCCTCCTACACTTTTTGCTGCTGCTGTTGTTCATCCTTATGTGATTCATGCATGAAAACTGCTACAACGTTCAGTTTTGCAAAAAAAATAAAAAATAAAAATTGAATGCACTACGTAAAACACTGCCTGTCAAATAGGCCTAATGACCCTCTATCCACTTTACGACACTCATTTGCTGACCAATTACAATCGGCTAGACCACTTAAGGAGGAGGTTCTGCTGATTTAGCCTCCTAAATTACTATAAATATAGACTTGGTTGTGTCGATTTCACTTTATGAGTGTGTTCTTGTGTGGTTATGTATGTGCTGGAGACAACTGCAGGGAAGCTGCAAAAAGGTCCTTTCATAAATACTGTGTTGTTAGCCCTAACGGTCTCCTGATCCCCCATTCTGGTATTGGTCTCAACTGTGGCAAGAAGAAGGAGAAAATAGCTGGTGTCATGGATACAGCCTCCTCTTAATGCTACACCTGATCCCATCTTTTGGACCAACTATAAATATTTCTATATATGTCATTGTGAAGTCTTCTGTTGATGTTAGCATTTCTATAGTAACCTCGTCTTTGTGCACCATGTGTCCTTTTGCCTGTCAACGTTTCAGTAAAGCATCAAGCGCCTGCATTTTCTCGTAACTGTGGTAACTGGAAGAAAAATTCATAGAAAAGCATGTTTCAAAGAAACTTTTGAAATGTTTTGGTTTATTTAAAATGATCGTTTCTCCTTGAGAAACAACATTGAGACCACTGTTTATTTCCAACCAAAGAGTCATTATATCAAAGCAAAATCATATTGTGTAAATATTCCCAAAGTTCTGAAAACAGTGCTGTAGACCACCAATACTGCCCCCCATTGATAAACAGCACTTAATGTAAAGTCTCTACTCTTGATTTAGATCTGTAAACATCCACAGGTATTTCTGTTCAACCCATTACTTTGCGGAGACCACTCACCACTGTGGATCTGAAAAGATGTGGAGCTCACAGACCAATCAGCGGCTGCTTCTCTCAGAACAAGGGACTGGCCATCCCAGAGTCCAGACCTCAACATCATTGAATGTGTAAGTAGGGAAAAAGGTCCCCGCTCTTGTGTTAGATCTTAAAAACATCCACAGGTATTGCAAAGACCACTCAGCACTGTGGGTTGGAAAAGCTGTGGAGCTGATGGGAGCAGAGACAGTCAAACCCAGCACTCAGTCAGTGTCTGTTAGTGGCCCGGCCATCTTTATCAGTCAGAGGAAGTGGTGATCAGACAACCAGTCAGAAGAGGACTAGAGAGGAGTTGTTTAACACCATTGCACCTTACAACTGTTTGCAATTATTTTAATGTTGGGAATCAGAAAATGCTCCGACTTCTAACATCCATAAACAGAACACCGAGAACACTGTTCTTCAAGCAATGGACCGATCATCCCAGAGTCCAGACCTCAACTTCATTGAATGTGTTTTGAATTGTTTGGATGGTGAGCAGCTGAAAATGCTGCAACTTCTGAGGCCATTTTCAAGCTCAAGTCATTCGTAGTTGACTACATTTTAGGATCAGACAAAATTTTAGCTCAGCTGATGATTGACGTGCAGTGTGAGAGAAAGATCGATGCCCAATTAACTGCTCAAACGAGCTCAGAGTGAGCTGTCGGACAACCGGAAGGATTTCTGACATGGCAAAAATTTTAGCCTCCTAGTTTTAGAAGTCCATTTCTTAGCTGCACATTGGGATATGTGCAGATTGTATTGGTTGTGGTATACTGCATTCCAGCACACAAAACTAGCACAGGTTAGCAAAGCTATCTCAACATTTTTATATATACAGTATGGGGCACCACACTGTGCTGAATTGAGTGCTTGTATGTAGACAGAACACAGCTTAGGGGCTGCGTTTCAGGTGCAGCGACAGCACCCACGTTGCAGCATGTCAGTTGGAATGACTACTTTCGTACAGCATATAAATCGTAGGCTTTGTCCCAAACATGACCAACGATACAAATGTCAAGTGTGAGCTATCTCTCACATCTCTCACTGGCTTAAGACCTCCCAGCAGATTTGTCCAGAAACACTGAAAAGAATGGAAGCTGTAGTAAAGGTATAGTGTGGAGCTGCAAACACTCTAACTCAGTTTTTTGTTTCTTTTTGCTTTATGACTCCTGACTTTATATTAAAAAAAAAGTGCAGTACAGTATTTTCACTTTCAGGCCCACTTCACATGTGTCTGGTAATTTTTTAATAGCTTTTTTAATAGCTTTATTTCATGACTGAAAATAGAGGTTTTTGCAAATTGCTTTTAAGATTTGCAGCTTTTTTCAAAAATGCTGACATTGCGACCAATAGAGTTTACTCTTTCATTACACTGAATGCTGCTTCTTTGATGAATTTGACAACACACTTGAGTTGGTAGTGCCCCCTGCTGTCCTGGCATGCTTACACAAATGTCACATTGTCTGATTTTTAAAGAATTTATTTGCAAATAATGGTGGAAAATAAGAATTTGGTCAATAACAAAAGTTCATCTCAATACTTTGTTATATATCCTTTGTTGGCAACGACAGAGGTCAAATGTTTTCTATAAGTCTTCACAAGGTTGGCACACACCGTTGCTGGTATGTTGGCCCATTCCTCCATGCAGATCTCCTCTAGAGCAGTGATGTTTTGGGGCTGTCGGTGGGCAACACGGACTTTCAACTCCCTCCAAAGGTTTTCTATGGGGTTGAGATCTGGAGACTGGCTAGGCCACTCCAGGACCTTGAAATGCTTCTTACGAAGCCACTCCTTTGTTGCCCTGGCAGTGTGCTTGGGATCATTGTCATGCTGAAAGACCCAGCCACGTTTCATCTTCAATGCCCTTGCTGATGGAAGGAGGTTTGCACTCAAAATCTCACAATACATGGCCCCATTCATTCTTTCATGTACACGGACCATTCGTCCTAGTCCCTTTGCAGAGAAACAGCCCCAAAGCATGATGTTGCCACCCCCATGCTTCACAGTTGGTATGGTGTTCTTTGGATGCAACTCAGTATTCACTCTCCTCCAAACACAACGAGTTGTGTTTGTACCAAGCAGTTCTACTTTGGTTTCATCTGACCATAAGACATTCTCCCAGTACTCTTCCGGAACATCCAAATGCTCTCTAGCAAACTTCAGACGCACCCGGATATGTACTGGCTTAAGCAGGGGAACACGTCTGGCACAGTAGTGTGTTACTGACGGGAGCCTTTGTAACGGTGGTCCCAGCTTTCTGCAGGTCATTCACTAGGTCCCCCCATGTGGTTCTGGGATTTTTGCTCACCGTTCTTGTGATCATTTTGACCCCACGGGCTGAGATCTTGCGTGGAGCCCCTGATCGAGGGAGATTAGCAGTGGTCTTGTAGGTCTCCCATTTTCTGATTATTGCTCCCACAGTAGATTTCTTCACACCAAGCTGCTGCCTATTGCAGATTCAGTCTTCCCAGCCTGGTGCAGGTCTACAATTTTGTTTCTGTTGTCTTTCGACAGCTCTTTGGTCTTCACCATAGTGGAGTTTGGAGTGTGACTGTTTGAGGTTGTGGGCAGGTGTCTTTTATACTGTTAACCAGTTCAAACAGGTGCCATTAATACAGGTAATGAGTGGTGGATAGAGAAGCCTCTTAAAGAAGAAGGTACAGGTTTGTGACAGCCAGAAATCGTGCTTGTTTGTAGGTGACCAAATACGTATTTTCCACCATTATTTGCAAATAAATTCTTTAAAAATCAGACAATGTGAATTTTCTGAATTTTTTTTTCTCATTTTGTCTCTCATAGTTGAGGTCTACCTATGATGTCAATTACAGACCTCTCTCATCTTTTTAAGTGGGAGAACTTGCACAATTGGTGACTGACTAAATACTTTTTTTCCCCACTGTATATATATATATATATATATATATATATATATATATATATATATATATATATATAATCAAATTTTGATCTGATCTGAGTAAAATAAAGCTTTATATTTTGTGCAATCAGAACAGTGGGATCCGAAGACAAGAGTACAACACTATGCTATCACGTGGTTGGGATATAAACACAACACAAAACTGACCACTGTCTTCCACAAAAACTATTAATAAAATAAAAAATCAAAATTGTGTTTTTGAGAACTGATCCAGTATTGCAAAACATAATATCACAGAATTCAACTGTGTCAAAAATTTGTTATGGACCTAATAGACAGGGCATCAGATGCATCCCAAAACAGACCAGGCTACTTCAGGCCACTGTGAGTCAAAATACTAAAGTGTAATTCTAATCTTTACCCCTTTCAGTCTGTGTGGAAGCCCACACGCCTTCACATTCATAACTACATTACTGTCATAATTAACATCTGTTTCATAGGCCCTAAAATAGAACCCTGTGGGACTCCACTATGTATACTAAACCAAACCAAATGATTACCAATTATATGGCCTATATTCATAATGATTTCTGCATTAGGATTAATAACTGAACAATAAACAAGGGTTTGAGATGTTAAAAAGCTAACACACCCTCAACCCTTACCTTTAGATCTTAAAATTTCTTTTCAAAAGTCATGACTGATTGCAGCTTTAAAACAAAACCTGACCTTTCTCGTCATAACTGAGACCGAGGCGGCGTGAGAAATGGATTTCCGGCACTAGCTGCCGAGGGAGGGCGAGAATAACGCTGGTCACATACGTAACTACCTACACATACATATACCCAGCTCTCTGGTCTAGAGTGGACAGCTAGAGAGCCCCTTGAAAATCCTGCCGTTGTCTTTGAAGATGATTGATTTTGGCATGGCTTCTTCTCTGACTCTCATATAGGTGACAAAAGCTGGCGTGGAGTGCAGATTAATTTGGAAACTCAGCAGCCTGCACCTCCAAACCCTTGACAAGGCGCGTGAAAATCTAAAACAGAAAGCAGCTCCACGGAGTGACAACCTGAGCGCTGAAATGAAACGAGTGAAGCAGCAACCCTTCTCCAGCAGGGCACGGATCCATCTCCGACATCAAAGAAAGTTACACTTACTCGCTCTCTTTTTATAACCAATCCCTCCCCCACCTCCCCCGCCCACCCCTCGTTCAATCATCGATTCCTGTAGCCCGCTGCCAAATTACTCCCAGAATTTTCATTCGAGGATTTAGTGCATTTGCGGATGCGGCTCAAACAAATGTTACTTAATCAATAGCGCAATAAAGAGTGAGAATAAAACCGCGACAGATCTGCACACAGGCTGACCCTGAAATCACCTGGCAATTTGCTGTGTTAATCAATATAGATCGGCTTTTGTTGCATGACATTAAAGCTCTGCTCTTCTCTGTGCGCGGCGGAACAAGACCGCGTACAGGGATGTTAGCAAGAATCGATACTACACATCATCAAGAAGGATGCCGCAGTCTGTTGTGCATGCTGATGAATGTGTGTGTGTGTAAGCACTGGGAGAGATGCAGTGAAAATCAGAACCCGAAATACATTTTTCTATGATACACTATATGTCCAAATGTTTGTGGACACCCCTTCTAATGAATGCACTCAGCTACTTCGTGTTTAAGTTGCACCCATTGCTGACACAGATGTGCAATTACACACATACATCTTGTCTAGCCCCTGTGGAGAAGTACTGTCAATAGAATAGGACTCCCTGGAGCAGATAAAATATTGACCTCCTGGCACTATGCCTAATGCTAGGCGTGGGCTAGAGGGGTACAAAGCCCCCCAGCAGCATTGAGCTGTGGAGCAGTGGAACTGTGTTGTCTGGAATGATGGATGGTGCTCCATCCAGTACTTTTTGGTTGTGTACAACTCTGAAATACATTATAGGGTTTCCCATGGGTTGCAATGGTGTTGCTAAGTGGTTGCTAGGTAGTTCCTAGGGTGATGCACATGTGTGGCACATGCTCCAGTAAATTAATAAAATGAAGTCTACTGATGCCCCTGCTTAAATATGAATACAGTATCAACAAAATTATTAAGACGGTAACTGATTACAAGACCCTTACATATAGAGTCTGAACAGTGGTCTTGGCCATGCTGCTCCTCAGAGACAGAGCTACCGGCATTTGCCCCCCAGAGAGCAGGCCGCAGTGATTGATGGCTCGCAGCACCTCTTTAAGGGATGGGTTCTCCACCTGACAATCAATCACTCAGGCTGCCACTCAGCGCAGACAGGGCTACTTATGGGGATTTGTGGGACAGAGGGCAGCGGAGGAGGGAGAGTGGCACCTAAGGAAACACTCAGCACATAGCAGTGCGGTGCAGCCCACTCAAACAGCAGCTCTGACCTTCCCCACAGCTACAGTCAATACACACCAGCCTCACTGTCAATAAAAATAACATCTGTACATCAAACCACTCTCATATCTCCCAGCATGGAGGAGAAAGTAGAAGTTTGAGTGGCATGGCGGGTCGAAGGTCACCGGGGAGCCTGGCCTTTGAGGCTGAACTTGGAAATGTTAATTTTGCAGTTATTATTATTTTTAAACCGAGCGCACACTACAAATGAGGAGCACAAGAGGATTTCAGAGAGAATTTAGAGAATCTCCACATAGCCAGCCGGACCATAGCCATAGCCAGCTGGAGTCAATGAACTCTCAGAATGCCATGGTAGCCATCGTCAGCCGAGGCCCTGAGAGAGCACAATTGGCCTTGCTCTCTCCTGGGTGGGTAGATGGCGCTCTCTCTCTGTATCACGTCTACAGGTTGGTGCGTTGGAGCCGGGTATGAGGCAGTTGCCCAGTGATGTTGCATTGATGGCAGTTCTGTGGGACTCCACTGGGTACACTGACATGCTGCTAGCCATCGTCAGCCGAGGCCCTGAGAGAACACAATTGGCCTTGCTCTCTCCTGGGTGGGTAGATGGCGCTCTCTCTCTATCACGTCTACAGGTTGGTGCATTGGAGTCGGGTATGAGGCGGTTGCCCAGTGATGTTGCAGTGGCGATAGTTCTAAAAATAAGAGGCTTGACTGTGTACGCGTGGGGTGAGGGGATGGGGGTGTATGTTGGTCCACCCTCACTAGTGTCGGGGGCATTGCGTGCGATGGGGAGGGAGAGTATGTATGGGTTGGGTAATTGGTGGCCCAAATTGGGGAGGAAAAGGGCAAATAATCGTATAAAAAATGCTACCTAGCACATCCTTGAATTTTTGGGTGGGAGAACAAATACATCTAATAAACACTCTAAGATATTATAAGTAAAAGAATTGATTCCACTAGTGTAGTCTCAGTATGTAGTATTTAAGTGTTTAATTGTTGTTTTAATTGGATGTGAAATAAACAAAGCCTTTCTATTATTTGCAGAGCATGCTGTATTTTGTATGCTGTAGTTCTAGATCATTGGTAATTTTAGTAAAAAGCTAAAGGTGATGATATATTTCTGTCTGTGGTTAAATAATCATCCTACCTCATAGTCCATATACAAAAATCACAAGACTAAAACCAAGAGTGTACTGACTTTACACCAAAGGCCTTCATGGTGTACAGTGTGTATAGCGCACAGATCTGAAATCATCAATCTTCAAACTTAAAAACAGCATAATTTAAATGTACAGTTATGATGATGACAATGATTTATGTTGAAAGCAGGTGAAGCACAAGATCGCTTTGCTTCATCCATCAACACATCGCATGAAGACCAAATGGATAGAAAGTTGTTAAGAGTGAAAAGCGCTGTATTTTAGTGTGTGTGTGTGTGTGTGTGTGTGTGTGCATGGGCGTGTGTGTGTGCATGCGTTACATTAGCTCCACCTGGTCTCAGTGGGCCTTCCTGCCCAGCAGGGATTTTCAGCTCCATTTGAACGCCCATCAGTGTTATGTCTGGAGGACCAGATTTCAGCTGGATGAGTAGAGACAGTGATTTACTGAGGCTGAAGATTGGTTTGACTGCTGATAAAACCAGTGGTCATGCTCAGCTTCCCACAGCAGGTTCAGATAAGACCAGCTTCTCGAACACTGAGCAGCTAAATAGAAATCTGAAATCGTTTGAAGACGTTAAAATGCTAGCAGTGGGTTTGGGGTATGAGCAAAGTATGATATTTCAATCCAGCTGCTTGGAATCCATATAAATATTTGTATTCATTTATTTCTTGAATTCAGACATTTTCTAAAACACAAAGACGTTCATGAGCTCTGAGTAGCTCAGCGGCCTACTGTCTGCCACTATGGCCCAGGGGGTCGAGAGTTCGACTCCTCGGCCATGCCGCTTTGCCATCAGTGGTCGGAGTACAAGAGAGCACAACTGGCTGTGCTCTTTTCAAGTGGATAGATTGAACTCTCATCACTCTTAAAGTAATGCTGGCCGACACAGGCGTCTGTTAGCTGCTACTTAAAAGAAGACATGAGCTAAGTCCTTTTCTGCTTAGTGTCGGGAGTATTGCTAGTACTAGAGGGAGCTATAAACTGGGGATTAACTGGCAGTACGACAATTAGGAGAAGAAAGTGAGATTCAGAGATTCAGTACCTAACATTCCTGAACTAATCTGAGGTAGTAAATAAGTTTTCAAACCATACAGCCTTCCAACGATATACTATATTGAGAGGCACCGATTACCAACCATCTACCGCCACTCTGCACCTTTGGAGCTGACCAGTTTAGTGAGGTTTTCTGCTGTGAAATTCCATGCAAATGAGCACAGATGCAACGACGCAGATGCACAGATGCATAATTAACAAATGACCCACACAAAATACCCCCCTGATTCACTCTCACTTTTCACATGGAAGCGTATTTGTGCCATCTCTGTTTCAGGTTCAGATTGTGAGTTATGTGGTCAGAATGACATTTTTGTTTATGAAGAATTTCACTAAAAAATATGTTACTACTCTTCCTGGAAGTATGTGGTTATTAATTTATTACATTTTAATTGATTCAAAGTATTAATTTGAGAAAATAACACACGTTATGCATGTCCAAATGTTTGTGGACGCTCCTTCTAATGAACGCATGTAGCTACTTTAAGTTGCACCCATTGCTGACACAAATGTGGCAAATGTGTATCCAGTCCTGGTAAATAGAATAAGACTCTCTGGAGTAGATAAATATGAGCCTACCGGCAACATGCTGCCTAATGCCAGGCCTGGGCTAGAGGGGTATAAAGCCCCCCAGCATTGAGCTGTGGAGCAGTGGAAGAACTGTGTTCTCTGGAATGATGGATGATGGTGCTCCATCCAGTACGTTTGAGAAGAGTTGGGGATGAGGTGGGGTGGTGATCATCATCCAACATCCTGACCAGCTGAATGCATTCAAATCCTGATAGCAATGCTCCTCCAAAATCTAGTAGAAAGTCTTCTTTCCTGGACAGTAGAAACAGTTACTCCAACAGAAGCAGGGTAAACTCTTTTTTTACATTTACATTTACAGCATTTAGCAGACGCTCTTATCCAGAGCGACTTACAAAGTGCTTTGCTATTTACGCAAGAATAGCCTTAGCTAGTTAGAATAGACCAATAAATCAAAGGATACCTCTAAGCTTAGACATTACTAAACACTCAATTTTTAATACTCAATGATTTCAGAAGAAACAATGAACAATCTAGTGTCTCAATACTTTTGTCTATATGACAAGTGATTCCACACTTTTGCAGAGTAAAATACTGACAGCAAAAATGTCCTTTTGGCCACGTATCACGAATGTATGAGCCTTAGTCTTAACCAGCCACCTACATCACCGAGAAACATGTCACCAGTAAAACAAAACACAGCGCACTCAGTGGATAAACATCCCCTAGTTATTCTCCTCCTGTTCCTCCTCAGAGGAGCTGGCTTTATGTTGTGTAGTGGCGGAGAGATTATCCCTTATTTTACCTCGTTCTCTCTCGCCTCTCATCACTGCATCTGCATCCACACAGAAGAGCTTGTTTCCTCGTGCATAAAGAGCTTCGGTTCATTTGCCTGACAATAGCTTTTGAAAGTCATAATCAGATTATTACAATTTATGGCCGACATCGCGGCAAAGAGCGTGGAGACCTGAAAGGAAGCTTGACATTTTGCCCGCGGCTGAATTTCAATGTGCCGCAGCCGCCGGCTGCCAGGAATCTGGGCCGAATTGGCTGTTAAAAAAGAAGGATCTTGGGGATTACATCATTATGTGGTCCTCACTGAGACAGACTAAAAAAAGCGTCTGGGCTGCAGTTTCACCTCGCAGGCCTTTATACACCTACGGCTGTGGGAAAAGAATTGTGGGATAGACAGCTCGAAGCTTTTGTGTACTGATTTAACAACAACAAGAAGCAGAACAGGCTTGACTGGAAAAGACAAAACACAGAACACAGTCTCTGTAGGTGTTCTCCATACTCCTCACGCTCTGCCTGCTGTCAAAACACCAGCGATAGCCATAGATAAATACCACAAAACGGCTGACAGCCGAGGGGCTTCGCTCGTTACACTTATGTGTTTAATATTCAGCAGCGTCTTCTTCAGGTAATGTTTTGGTGACGAGTCCAACACACCTGGGGTTAAGTAGCCAATTTAGAACGTCTTTGTGAAGATTAGCGCAGTATTCCGTTTCTCCAGCTCTGATCTTTATCCTCTCCGCTGTGGCCGTTTCAGAAATCACACACGTTTCTGCAAAAGCTGATTGAACGAGCCCGTGATTAGTTCCAACGGTTGTGGTTCCTCCAGGCAACATCACAGCCCAGCCACACATCTGAGCTCCACGCTACACCTGCCCATTTCACTCACTGATCTTCTCCCACACATTTGAAGTACAGATGGTTCGGCGGGTTCCTGAACATAACAATATATATGCAATATCAAATGCTGGAGATCAATCCCATGCATACCGATTTCTGCTCAGTTACATTTGGCTGTTTGCAAACCAAATGTATCACATCTCGCCTTTTACAACTAATGATCTCTAATAGCTGTCCTCAGTCTTCATCTTTATCCAGTAGGCTGAAGATACTGCTGCACGATTCATCATATTAGTATCAAGTATCAGTATCGAGGTATAAGTGCACACTCTAAACATAACAATAAGTGCTGTAATTATAGAGCAGACCAGGCTACCCCAGCTAACATGCACAGATCTGACTGGCTGGGTCACATGTGATATATATATATATATATACGACTCATGTGATTGGTCTATGACACTGGTTAAAATAAAACACTTACAATTAAATAGTTCTCAATATTTTATCAGTTACAGGCCTGGGTTCGGATAGGACAGTGACTGGAACCAAACCCAGACCAGGGCCCACCAATAGATCTGGTAAGGAATTTAATAACATTAAAAAAAGCTACATCCGTAACCTGCACTCTTCAGGAAAAAGGCTAATGTGGTTCACAATGAATGAAACTCATTAGCTTTAGCGTAGTTTATGTGCACAATGCCTCACAACTGTGAGGAACACTGGCATTTTCAAGTGCAGTGCTCCTTTAAAGCCAGAGGATTCTCTCCACCCGTGTACCTGAGTCACACACACATACTGCCAAGCCCGCGGGCACGGGGGGCCATGTGTTTCTGCACAGTCACTAGGACCACATTTGAGATGCAACACAAGTGACAGCAATGCACGCTTACATCACAACAGCGCTTAGCCTGGGGTGAGGCTGCGACTCTAACAGGATCAGTGCCACAGCGCTGGTGATTCTTCAGCAAGGGAAAAGGCTTTACCTGCACGCTCGCTTGAGAGGGAGGAAAAACGAGCAAACCTGGCAGTTCCCTCTGCTTTGCTCACATGCCACTAGCGTTTGCATTGGACTGTAGATATACAGACCTATCCATGCTCCACCCACAAATATGTTATTTCAGACTGAATGTCCAAATGTTTGTGGACACCCCATCTGACGAATGCATTCAGCAGCTCTAAGTTGCACCCATTGCTTACAAAGATGTGCTAATGCATTAACACACAGTTTGTCTAGTCCCTGTAGAGAAGTACTGCCAATTGAATTTATCTGGAGCAGATAAACATGAAGGCAGCCTGTTGGGTCCATGCCTAATTCCAGGCGTGGGCTAGAGGGGTATAAAGCTCCCTCAGCATTGAGCTGTGGAGCAGTGGAACAGTGTCATGTTTGCATTGCAAATAGTTGCATGTTCATTGAATGTCACACTGCACACAATGCTGCGACTGAAATGTTGGCTAAAGTCCAGTGCACACTGTGTCATTGGCCAAACATCAGATTATACTATTAAGCATTGTCAACAATAGATTTATGATATAAGAATACTCTTTTCTGTTGAAAATGGAGCTGAGCAAGCAAAGATGGGGGCCGCTAGAATGTTTGTAAACCTTTCATTTTATGCATTTCTGCATGCTTTTGACCTAAAATGTGATTAGATCCTTATCTTGTATCTTTATAGCTAGATGAATAGGACCTGATATATCAAATAATGCAAAAAAACTTACTAGCAGTTGCAGATTTCCGAAACTGCCATGCAAATACTATACTCCAACCAGTTTCAGTCATCAGGGCTAATTACACTCTCCATTATGAAGTGTGGTTGGTTGGTCAGTTTTCTTTAAGCACTGGCGATATCGACGATGTGCTCATTTAAGCTTACTGTGCATCACTATAACAAAATTTGACGACACATGACGATTCTCATGTGATCATATTGCCCACCCCTACTTTTCCCTATAGTTTATTAAGCAAATCCGTAAGGCGTTTTAACCCCTTATGCTCCCTGACTTTCCTTACACCCTAAGGATTGCTAATCGGTAACTACATGCAAAGCAATGCAAACTGTTTGAGTTGTTCCTAAAAGGCCAGGAACCACCAGTGGTTCTGAGGAGTATAAGATGTTAATGAAGAGCAGTGTTTCTCTCAACCCTGGTCCTGGAGGCACCCTGCCCTGCACATTTTAGTGGACTCCCTGCTTTAACAGACCCCCTGTAATTCTGAAAGGGCTTGTTAATGTCACCGCATTGTGTTTTCAGCCTCAGTCGACCAGTTCAATTACAACACACACAATCCCCCATTTCACAGCATCCACCTTAGCCAATCAAATATTTCAAAAAAGTTTGATGTCCACCCATCCACTGTGAGGCAAGTGATATCCTTTGAGAAACATCTGCATCACTGTTACTCTCCAGTACAAACCTCACTCCAAGTAAGCAAAATATACTGTTTTGGAAAGTCACAAAGAACTTCAGAGTAATATTTAAGGACTTACAGGTAAAGCTGGGTGATATGATAAAAAAAAATATTGTGTTATATCGTAATATTCATCACGATAGATGCAATCACCAAAATGCATCAGACAAAATACATTAGCAGCGGCAGACTCTTAAAAACTACTATTTAGATACTAGATAGATGTATTTAGTACAGTGATTTCTATTCAAAACATGCTGCAAACCAGACTAATGACTGTTTGTAATGAAATGTGCAAATGGTCAGTGTGTAGTAAACACTGAACATATCCTCGATATGCTTAGAAAAGCATGTTGTGTATCACAATAACAAAATTTATACAATAAAATACTGTCATATTGCCCAGCTCTACCTACAGGCCTTTCTTGCATTGTGTAATGCTAGTGTTCATGAGCCCATCATCAGAAAGAAAGACACTGAACGGTGTGGATGGCAGGATCATGCGGATAAGCCAGAATCCTGTAAAAAACATTCTATGGACATGGACAGACAAAGTCGCCAAAAATAGTTATACACAAAAAAATACACAAAAAAACATACATTCCAACATAAGTACCTCATTACGACTATTAAGCATGGGGTGGCATTAAACTGGCAGCATAAAAATCCTCCATTTTATTGCAGTTAGCAAGTAGCTAACTTGCTAATCATAAATAGATCTCAAAATAATCTCAAAAGCAGCCAGATTAATACCAGAAAATTACATACTTAATACAGCTAACAGTAGCCAGAAAGTGTTGGGAATTGGCATGGGTGGCAGACACTGAACGGTGTGGATGGCAGGATCATGAATCCTGTAAAACACATTCTATGGACATGTACAGACAACATCGTCAAAATTAGTTTAAGGAAAAAGCACAAAAAACCTCATTATGACTATTAAGCATGGGGGTGGCAGTACCATGGTTTAAGGCTGCTTTGCTGCTTTTGTTCCAGGACAGTTTGCTATTATTGATAAACCTATACATTTCAAATTGCACCAGCATATTTTACAGGAAAATATCAGGCTTATAGTTGCTTTTTTTTGTTTTGTTTTTTTTCTGTACCAGCTGCATTGCAATAGCTGCCAGAACTTCGCTATAGGCTGTCTTGGGTCCTAAAAACACTAAAAGGGCCACAGTCACATGAAATGATCAAAGACTGCTCATTTTAAGTTCATGATTATTGTCTGAGACAGCATCAGCATGATGAAAATCTCACAGTTTTAACCGGCCCTGACCCAGTGGACTCACTGATCCCATTGTATAGCACACAACAAACTTCCATGTCACCAAAATTCAGCTGAATTACGACTAAGGTCACTCGAACACAGAAAAGCCTCAATGCTGTTGACTACAAAAGGCCAGGCTGCCCAACAGGGCTGCAGAAGGCTGCTGGACATCTTTCTTCTTTCTCATTGTAAAGAAACCCTTTCTTATAACAACTGCATTTTTCTTAGAATTAAAATCCTTTACTTAGAACTGACTGCAGATACGTGCTACATAAGTGACCTTCAAACTTTCTCACAGTGAAAGGGTATTGTTAGGCACAAGGCAAAGCCCCCATTATACATTGTAAAGTAAATCTTTGTAAAGCTGTGGTCACACTGGATATTTCCAGGTCACATCACCCTGCAAATGGGTGTAACCTAAGCTATGCCGGACAACTATCAACAAAACAAATCCTCCATTTTATTGCAGTTAGCAAGTAGCTAACTTGCTAATCATAAATAGATCTCAAAATAATCTCAAAAGCAGCCAGATTAATACCAGATAATCACATACTTAATACAGCCAAGAGCTATCTACTGAACAGTAGCCAGAAAGTGTTGGGAACTGACATGGTTGGCATCAGCATGACTCGGGTATAGCTGCACTTTATTGCACAGCCAAGGAGTTAACATTAAGCAGTAAAGCTAACTATATATATATATATATATATATATATATATATATATATATATATATATATATATATATATATATATATATATATATATACGAGCAGGTCCCTTATGGCCTGCAAGTTGTGAGGTGGGACCTGAATGGTTCACATCAATGAGCTTTGGGTGCCCATGACCCTTTCAACGGCTGGTCCTTTCTTGGAGCCTTTGGTAGGTACTGACCACTGCATACCAGAAAATAAATAAATAAATAAATAAATAAAAAACACACAACCTGCCTGATGTTTTGGTGATGTTCTGATGTTCGTCTAGCCATCACAGTTTGTTTTTTGTCAAAGTGTCTCAGATTCTTGTTCTTACTCATTTTTAATGCTACCTTCATCACCAGAACTTACTGGCAGCTGCCTAATATATCCACTCCTTAACAGATGCCACTATAGAGGAGGATAATCAAAGGCCTGACATTAAGGTGGTGGTATGATGGGTTCCATAAAAATAAAAATTCTTAAATTAATTAAATCAAAAAAATAATAATTTATCATTTTTTGTTGCATTTTAAATATGGTAATATAGTTTCATAGACTATATTACAGAAAAAGTGTGATATGAATGGATCTGTATAGAGTCCAGACTATTCAGACGATTGTTCAGACGATTTGTACTAAAACTTTAATTAAAATTAAAGTGTAGTGGTTCCATCAGACTGACGACTACAAACAGGACAGATATCATCATCATACCCACTTCCTCCACAGTGTGATCCCACCCCGCAGAAGTGAGCTGAGAGGGAAGCGGAGGCTCATTTTGCTGGGTTTTTTGTGTTGAGGCAGCAGTGTGCCGTCTGTAGTGGGTTTAATTAGTGAGCAGGTGGAGCATGTCTAACGGCTGCTGGATTGCAGTGGGCTCTCGCCACACATCGCGCCAGCTATATTAGATCTGCAGTGTCTGCGTGAGACCGCGCTTGGTGGCATCCACCCTGCTGTCTGAAACAGCACTGAGCGATGAAAGCTGACCTTTAACACTGATCTGAGATCAGCTGTGCTGAGCCGGATATAGAATTTAATAGGGGCGCATGTGACAGGCAATATGGCTTTAAACAGCTTCCAAAGACAGGCGATTTGACTATTCAGCATCCCTCACGCTCACAGAGACGTGGGAAAGATCATTCTCACATTCAGTTCAGCATATTCTGAACAGTCCACCTACTTTTTGTTGCTCTTGCATCATTAGTGGTAACCTGAGCGACACATCTACACTTTGAAAGGGTGCCACAGAGGGTTCTTTGAGCGATGCCATACCAAAAATTTATATATTATATATAATAATATATTCAGGTGTAACATACACTCTGATGGCGCACCGTGGAATCTGGTTAATTATGGTACCCCATCCAATGCTTCTGGGATGAGGTGGGTTGGGGATCATCCAACATCCAGACCTCACTCTCACTCTTGTTGCCGAATGCAATCAAATTCTTACAGCAATGCTATCCAATCGTCCTTCTTCTCTGGAAACTACAGACAGTTACTCCAACAAAAGCAGGATACCCCCTTTTTTTCTAATACCCTTAATTTCAGAAGGTCAGGAAAATGACCAGGTGTCCCAATACTTTGGACCGAGGTGTCCTAAAGCTGTAGAACAGGGCAGCTTCTACCTAAGCCTTTGTGAAGTGAGCAGGCCGGATCCTGAGGGGTCTGCAGTGGGGATTTGTGTAACTTGTCTGCTTGTGCTGTGTGTCAGGCGATGCTGGGAGTCAGCATGCATGCACAGGTGATTTATGGAGGGCCTGAAAACAATTGAAAACAAGGCAGTGAGGCATGCAGAGAGGCGAGAGGGGAGACACTGAGAGGATTTCAGAGTCTGATCGCTTGGACAGCGGCTGCAGGCCAGCATGGATGCGGATATACGGTGTGAGAAAAGAAGGAAAAGAAAAGGTGAGAAGCTTAAACAGGAGATCTTAATCAGGAAGGGGTGTAAAAGTGATGAACATCCTAAAAAATGAAAATAAAATTTAATTTAAAAAATCTGAGCGTCTGAGAGGCCTAAGAGAGAGATAGAGATATACTTTATGTCCAAATGTTTGTGGACACCCCATCTAATGAATACATTCTGCTACTTTTTAAGTTGCACCCATTGCTGACCCAGATGTACAATAGAATAGGACTCTCTGGAGCAGATAAACATGAACCTACGAACATCATGCCTAATGCCAGATGTGGGCTAGAGGGGTATAAAGCCCAAACATTACTCCGCAGTTGCATTCACGTTCGCGGCCTCCAGAACACTAATGTTTGTCACCTGTTTGTAATCACACGAATGTAGTATTTAAGCCCGGGCTTCAGGTTAGCTTATTGCGAGGTATTGTCTTCCCAATGTGGTGAAACTACTGAGCATTATATCTGTATCACTATTCACGTGTATGACATTTACATTTACATTTGTGGCATTTAGCTGACGCTCTTATCCAGAGCGACTTACAAGGTTACTTGTATTACAGAGGAGGGCCAGTGTAGTGTTAGGAATCCTGCCCAAGGACTCTTATTGGTGTAGCGCAGCACAGTCACCCAGACCGGGAACCGAACCCCAGTCTCCCACATGGTGTGGTAGCTCAGTGGCAGGTAGTGGTGTTATCTGTTGCACCACACCAACCACTACTATGACCTTCTGTATCTGTTATTCGACTACACCTTTTGTATTTCCCTTTGGATTATCTGCTTGTGTTTTGAAATCTGGACTTTGACCCTTTTGTTTGTACTGTGGACCACACTTTTGCCATTTCCCCACTCTGACTGTTTACCAGTGTTCTGTTTTTTTTTTAGTTTGCTTTCATCTTCACTTTGGAATTGAAATTGGACTGTGTTGTGACTATGAATTGGATTACGTCTCCATTAATAAAGCCTGTTTCATATTTCAGCACTGCCAGAGTCTGATTCTGTTAGGCACATTACACCCACAACTTTTACTTACACAACGTACTTTAAGGAACCAACTTGTAAACCGTTCATTCTCGGGATATGTGTGCTAGCTAACTTTTTTAAAAACCTCAATAAGCTTAGGATAACATTCAGATGTCATATGAATGAAGAAATAATAATAATTAACTAGATTTGCATTACAACAGGGCTTGATAGGTGGCAAGTAGTTGTTAATAGGTGTGCTAAGTGGTTACTATGGTGTCCCGGCCGGTTGCTAAGGTTCGCTATGGTTTCCCAAGTAGGTGTTATGTTGATGCTGTATGGTTGCTATGCTGGGGTTGCTAGGTGTTAGCTGCAGTGTCCCAGATGGTTGCTATATGGTTCCTGTGGTGTCCCAAATGATTGCTGTAACATCCCAGGTGGTTGCTAGCAGGATGCTAGGTGGTAGCTTCGGTCTCAAGTGGTTGGGACGGGGTTGCTAGGAGGTTGCTATGGCATCCTAGGAGGTTGCTATGGTGTCCCAGGTAATTGCTATGGCATCCCAGGTGGTTGCTATGGTGCTGCTAGGCAGTTGCTATGGTGTTCAAGGTGGTTGCTATGGTGTCCTAGGTGGTTGCTATGGGGTTGCAACATGGTTGGTTTAAAAAAATTCAATAAAAATATTCCTTAAAATTCAGTGTCAGTGCAAATTCAGTGCAAATAACCTAGCCCTATGCTCTTTGGGGGGGGGGTGTATTTTGTATGCAAGGCTACCCTATGCAATGCTGCACTGTGCAGGACATATCGTATCCATTGTGCATTGTCCTTAAGGCTTAACCCTCAGTCTGGAAAGCCTCTGCAGCTGGAAGTCTTCCTGCACTTTCAATCTTTAATGCGCAGCGGAAATCGGCGGAGGTGAAAGGGTGAAGTGTCGTGTTGCGTGATCTGGACCATGTAAACATGTTCAGGTAGCGCACCAACAAACTGACAGAAACAATCCCGCTCAGCCGTCCTGGAAGTGCACTGTGCATCCCTGAAGTGCTTCATATCCTTCAGGGAGAAATCAAAGGAGGAGAAATGAAAAGACAAAAAATTTATTTTTTTATATATATGCCCACGCCCCCCTCTCCGCTTCCTTTTGTTGTCCTCTCAATAAACAACAGCAGAAAAACAGGGACAGTCCTGAACGAAACAGTCCGATAAAGCAATTTTGAAAAAGCATCTAAAGGGAATGAAATGTGCTGAGTCATTACTGAGGGCCTGTGCTGTGCTCTCCTCGGTCTCAGCGAGCCAGTCTAAGTGTGGCATCATTCACTAGCAAGGTTAACGCTGACACCTTCTCAAGCTCCTCCGCCAAGCGTCCTCCGAGACTGACATAATCAAATGAAGATTTGTGAGGATGCGTGGTGATATTATTATGCAGGATCATAAGCGGGTTATTGCTTCGTGCTGAGTGTGTATCTGCCACTGCACCTGCCGGAGAAGATCACAGAGGATAGAACAGGTCACTTTGAATGAGTCAGCGAAATGCAATCCTGCACAGCTGTATTTTTTTGGGAGCTTTCTGAAATAAAAAGAGCTTAATATAGTTTGAAACCATTGCTAAACTTTCCAAATCCACCACCCTCCCCTGTCAGTACGCTTGATTTATGGAAACTAAGCTGCATTTCTGCATTAATTTCTTTAACCTCGCTAAAAACCTGACACAGTAAAAATTCACTACAGTATATAGCCAAATGTTTGTGGACACCCTTTCTAGTGAATGCGTTCAAGTACCGTTTTAAGTTGCACCTGTTGCTGATACAGATGTGCAAATGTATACACACATGGCTTGTCTAGTCCCTGTAGAGAAGAATTGCCAATAGAATAGGACTCTCTGGAGCAGAAAAACATGAACCTATCAGTGTCAGCATTGATTGAGCTGCGGAGCAGTGGAACTGTGTTCTCTGGAATGATGTGATGGTGCTCCATCCATTTTATAGGAAGAGTTGGGGAGTTGGAGATGAGGTGGGCTGGTGATCTTTCAACATTCTGATCCTGACCTGAATTTCATGTCCCTGTTGCTGAATGCAATCACATCCTCACAGCATGTGCCAGAATCTAGAAGGAAGCCTTTTTCTCTGGACAGTAGAGATAATTACTCCAACAATAGCTGGATAAACTCTTTTTTTTAATACCCTTGATTACAGAAGAAACCATGAATGAGCAGGTGTCCCAATACTTTTGTCCATGTAGTGTATATTCGCTGAAGGTGTGCAGGTCCCAGGGGTCAGGGGTCTTGCTACCATTTCTTCTAGTCTTCAAGTGACAGCCCTACAGTTTGCCATTAGATACTTCTACACCTTTGAACAAAATAAGTAAGATATGCCCTAAATGCACAAAACCGTTTATTGCCAGGGCTGCCAGCTTTCAGGGATACCTTGAAAAATAAGTTAACCAGAGCATTAAGAGACTTATTCCATGAGATGGGTTAGCACAGTGGCTAGTTAGCTGCCTAGCAATCATCACTTTTTGTTGATCTGTTCAGCAGGACAGTTTAATTCAGTTTCTTCAACCCATTTTATCCCAAAGCAGCTTTCCAGGAACATGGCTCCAGACCTTAATAAGAAGAACCAAGGAACTCAAGGCAAAACATCATAAGAGCATGATGATAGACCACTGAAAGAAACCCAGTAAGGGTTCCTGGCATAGGCAACACAGAAAATTGCCTAGGGCAGTCACTTGCCAGGGACGGCATAAATAGTTGAAAGTCTATCTTACCTGTTCTTTTTTGATTCTGCCTGATCTGCAGCCCATTGCCTCAACAAATCTACTGGTATAGCTGACTACCACGAGTAAAGCTACTCACAGTTTGGGCCGAATGAAGGACAGTAGACTGGAAAAGAAGGATAAATTAAAAAAACCCACTAAAAACATGAAAAAACACTGTGCTGTCAAACACTGTCCTGTCAATTCCTTATGAATCGACTTAAGCTACAGAGAAAAGGAAAGAACTGTAAAAAATACAATAATGTAATTAAAACCATGATTATACGTCAGATCTTTTGGTCAGAAGATCTGGTAGGAAGCTGGTAGGAACTTCTCCCAATAGACAACGCCGTTATTGCAGCACAATCTGACCACACAACCTCCTTCCACATGGTAGCTGCCCAACTCGTTTTTGCCATCTTTAGTTTTAAATAAATAAAGTCAATTAATGTTAAACCGTCTGAAAATCTGAAAATGCCCAATGTCAAATTGCTCTGAATCAGGAGAGAGAAGCTAGTTAGCATTAGCTTAGTTAGACTGGTTGTTTTGTATCATTCTTTGTTCAGATTGTTTCATCAGTAAATCCTGCATATGTCCAAGTGTCGATCTATATCTAGTACACTCTGTACATTTACATTTACGGCATTTAGCTGACACTCTTATCCAGAGCGACTTACAAGTTTACTCATATCACAGAATTGGGCCAATGTAGTGTTAGGAGTCTTGCCCAAGGACTCTTATTGGTGTAGTGCAGCATAGTCACTCAGACTATGCTTGGGAATCGAACCCAAGTCTCCCATGTGGTGTGGTAGCTCACTGGCAAGTAGTGGTGTTCTCCGTCGCACCACACCAACCACATATGAATCCTGAAATGCTCTTTTAGTCACATATGTACAAATTTTCCTTTAAAACCAGGCTGCTCGATCGGTATCGGTGATCAGGTAATAGGTATCAGCCCCCAAAACCCAGATCAGCCCATCCCCACACAGCACAAAATACGCAGAGAGTTTCGTATGGTTCTGTATAAGCCAAAACCACCATTATTATCCCACACTCACTACAGCAATAATGCTCTCATTGTGAGGATGCTACACATTGGGATGTTTTCCACTTCAGCAGAAGTGGGCTGTCGGTGGCCCTCTATGGAAGCTGCACTGGACTTTCTTTCTAACTCACACACTCCATCTAGTTCGTGCTCTTCTCTTTAGCACACACATGCACACATTGTCACTCTGTGTGTTCTATCATGTCTCTGTCTCACCTAGTCACTCTCTCTCTGTCTCCTGCAGTGGCGGAATAGGGAAGGCTCTGATTTCTTATCCCTCCATACAGGAGGGATACACTTCATTCAGCCTGCATACAAGAGCATCTGGATGAAAACATTACCGCACAGCGTTGGAGCTGCCGTTCCTCTGCAGCGCCCAGAGACGGCTGTGTGGCAGCTGTCTGTGTGTTGAACAAGCAATGTGGACAGAGAACATCCGGACCGAATCACTACCGTACCTCATGCCTATACGCCTTCCTGCTCACACGTCCAGGTCTAAGCATGTTTGGATATTAATCTGCTTACTTCTATTAGAATAATATCCCAGTCAAAATGTGGGGCTAGGTTGGTTCCAGGTGGGTTCCAGGTGGGCATGGGCTCTGAGTGGGTTTGTACATAATTTGTTACTGGGATCCAGTTGGGCTTCCCAAACGGGAACCATTGTTACAACTCACCTTAATCTCCCATCTAGGCCCTGTTTGCATTGTACAACCCAGATTGGGCCCATATTTAATCCCTCCTCGTCCCATCACCGACCCTGGTTGGCATCCATATGTGGGGCCAACGTGCAACCTGAGGACAAAACGTTCTGGTTTCCAGTTGGGCTATCCATACAGGCCCCACATGGGCATATGCTGTCCACTGTTGTGGACCTTCAAGAATAATACCATTCATGTAAAAGCTGGTGGTGTTTTAGTCTTGAGTCTGGTGATTAGTGTTTAATCTCATTTTCTTTTATGATGACTGGCTACCTTGTTGTATTCGAGGGGTGTAAGAAACTATCGATATATTGAAAAATCATGATATTATGTTTCACAATACTGTATCGATCCTCAAAAATCACATTGTCATTTTTAATAATAGTGTACATGTAAAGATTGGTCGCAGACAGTGGTTCATACTGTGTTGTGTTTAAACCCCCGACCACTAGAGAGCAGTGTTGTCTTCAGATCCCACAGCTCGGATGGCATAAAAAGTAAAGTTTTCTTTTATTCAGATTTTATGCAGATGAAGGCCTGTGATGAGATGGATGAGCGAGTTTTCCCTTGCTGCTAACCAGAGCACCATTGCAATGGCAAGCAATGGTAAAGTTCCCACCCAACTTGGAAAGGGGAAGTGAATTACAAAAAGGCTATTCCAACTTTAATCGCCAAGGATTCTCATCCGCTGAGAAACCACCAGGTTAAGGTTTTGGAGCGCACTGAATTATTCTAATTTTAGTGCGCTTAGCTGTAGTTGGCTGGTGCTGGAGTCAATGCTCTCTTTTGCTCTGTCACTTTCTGCCTCTTTATGTTGGTTTCATTTGTTTTGTGTTTGCCTCTACCCGATTTGCACCCGTCTGATTTGGACTGCGTCTGTGTGTCAGCAGTGGGAGTCACTGCAAAGTCAGAGCGAGTATTTCATGTTTGTTTATTTGGGGTTTTTTCCTGTATGGTGAATATTTTTGTGGTTATAGTTAAAGTGTATTCAGTGGACAGTGTGTTTAACCACAAGTACTTTTTTTTTCATATTCCGTTCAACACTGGGTGAGGGCGAGTGTTGTGGTTTTCTAATACATGTGTTCATGTGCTCCATATATATGCAACAATAAAGCTTGTCCAACTAAATTCTTGTCAAGTCTCTTATGTTTAATCATAGGTTTATTTAGCGGCACTATCAACATCTTACTTACTTAATTACCAATAAATATGCCAATATATGCACTCTGGTTAGGTTTCAAAAGCAAATTATTTTTTTACATTTATTTATTTATTTATTATTATGGTTTATTATTGCCGTATTATTGCATTACTGTGCTATATTGTGTAACTGCTACTGGCTGCTAAATTCCCTTCAGGATCAATAAAGTATCAACTCTAACATTTCCCATTACTGCACTGAAAATTATATAAAGCTGAATGACCTGGTGACAGTCCATGCAATTCTATGGGTAAATGTGATTATTGGATTGTTCATATAATCAAACATATTTAGGCCTAGTATTTCACAGCTGGTAATATATGGAAATGCATTTTACCACTATTTCAAGTAGAATACCATTACCATTACCATATGCCACGTTAACCAGAAGTAATTAATAAGCAGACATAGCATACACAAACTATAACGCATAACAATGGGATACATACCATATACACTGACACTGGCATATTAATAATTTCACTTTCGTTTTAAGCAAAAAAGCCCATTTACCACATTTTGTGCGGTTATGACTGCCACCGTAAAGTGACACTCACATGCACCATCCAAATGAGGCAGGTCACGCAAATCAGATAGCGACTTCACTGCCATCCCGGTTTACCTCTTCCTTGTTGAAATGTGACAGCCAGAAATGGGTATTACCCCAGAAAAGGGGGAAAGTCAAACTGGAAAAGGCTCTGCTGAACCGTCGTGCCCAGGGTCGAAAGGCTGAAATCAGGAACGATGGAAAAGTGGAACTTTCTGAATCGTAATTGAATCAAATCATGTGGTGCCTAGAGATGCCCACCCCTAACCAGAGGTGTCAAGTCATAAAGTACTTTATCAAATACTTTATCTTACTTAAGTAGAAGTTTTGATTATCTATGCTTTACTGGAGTAATTCTTTTTCAGACGACTTTTTATTTCTACTTCTTACATTTTCACCCAATTATCTGAACTTTCTACTCCTTACATTCAAAAAATAGCCTCGTTACTCCTATTTCATTTCCGTTTGCCACTCGTTCATTACCGCTCGTAAAAAAAAAAACCCTATCCAGATAAATCTCTCCATCCGGAAAGTGTGAGTTTGATCGTGGTTGGATGAGAAGTATAAACATACACCATTCTGACTCCCTATTGGTCTGTAAGCGATCCATCACACCTGCACACGTCCCGTCACTCTCCAGCGAGCTCACAGCAGACGTCTGTAGTCTAGTATGAAGACTGTGTCCGTGGCAGAGACTCAAGAGAACTGCAGTGAAACGTCCCGACTAAGCCCCACATTTACATTCCAATAAAGCTTATTGATCACACGCCTCTGAAGTTTGACTTTTTGCACCATTACAATGCTTATAGACAACTACTCATCATATTTTCCTCCATAAAGCTCATGTTAATGCTCAGTAGAGCACAGAGACGCTCCTTTAATAGAGCTGATATTACTGAAATGCTTCATTTTCAATGGGCAGATCTGCAGCTGAAACAGGAGCCTAGTGCAGCCCAACATTTTTAACATCAACATTTTAATAGAACATTCTCCTCATTATGGCTTTTAGAGAAATGTGTTTTGGGGGAGGGGGGGGGTAGTGCACTATAGACCCCTGTGGCATGGCCTAAGCTTTCGGCCTTTGTTTTCCTTCCATTACTTTTACTTTTCTACTTGAAGTCCTTTTACACTTTTACTGGAGTAAAAAGCTTAAGTCGATACTTCAGCTTCTATAGAAGTCTTTTTAAACCCTAGTATCTCCACTTCTACCTGAGTAATGACTGGGAATACTTTTGGCATCTTTGCCCGTATCGCCTTGCTGACACTATTGCAATATACCAAATCATAACCTCTGTGCTGTAATACGTGTCATATCACCAGGTTCTTGTCAATACACTGCCCTAGTATTAAGTGGAATCCCTGGGCCAAGCATCAATGACTCCCCACCATATGTCACTGGCCAGCAGGCCCATTTGTCTGTATGCAGTCTCTTTTTTTTGCCAATTGTGACGATGGTGGGTCATCTGACACTTTGTTCGTGTTCATCCACTACAGTTTGTAGCTTGTTTTTAGGGAAAGAACAATTCTTCTATGGAACTCTTCCTCATGAAAGCAGGGTGTGAAAGTGGCTTTTAAAGTTTGCAAAATCCAGAATTCACAGAAATGGTGATCTTTGGGGAGTAAGAGAGGCAAAGAGAAACCCAGTGTGTGTGGGGGCAGTATTCTCCTTGGTCTTCTTCCTGGCATATTGTCAACTGTTCCATGCTTTTTATTATCCTTTTTTATTACGTTCATTACTCTTTTTATTATCACAGTGATTATGCTTAATGATAATTTCATCTGACTATTCTACTGTCTCATTTAATTTGGCAGCTTCTTGGTGGTGCTCATGTTGATGGATGACAAAGGAATCTTAATGTGTGTGATCTTATATTTATACCCAAAGGAAACAGGAAACAGTCATAGATTATAATGAAGTTTCTGGTGGAGTCGGAGAGTGGTTAAAAAAGATGTTTAATGTGTGCCAATAATTCTGCTAATGTTTTTAAAGGAACACGCAATTCTTAAAATTCATTGAAATCAGCATTCATATACATTTGAGGACCATGGGGAGACAAACTCCTCTCAAACAGATGAATAAAATCAGAGGATTTTTTTTGGGGGGTGGGGTGTGAATACTGATAGACTAATTTATTAACCATTACATTACTTGTTGCTGTGTTATGATTGCGTTTAAGTCTATTTGTTACTGAAGGAGTCACTGTTAAACTGCCACACATAAAGTAAAAAAGGACGTTACAAGCTTCACAGTTAGTCTGGACCTAGGATAACATCACTCAAAATCCCAGAAATGCGAACAGTAGACTACTCTACATTTCAGGTGATCCAAAGAACAGGTAAACATGGTTTTCATCACTTAAACCTTTGAGGTCATTTTTTTGCTGTTCAAATACAGACAGTTTAATTTATGAAGAGAAAATGTGTGAAATAATTCACAGAACTGTTGATTTTAAAATGTAAATATGTGTTATGGCTGTGTATTGTAGATCCACATTATATGGAGCTCTACCAAAAATAATCATTCCCATCAAGAGTTGCAATGGTATGAGATTTCCATGGTATGATACCCGTGGCAGAATATGTTTCACAGTTCTTCCTTTTGTAGATGTTGGTCTTCTTCTCCTTTATAATAATAATAATAATAATAATAATAATAATAATAATAATAGTTGGATGGACGTTAATGTAAAATGTCTCCCATTTAAACATAATTAATTAAAAAAGTAATGCTCCACAGCTAATGACTATTTTTTAATCATGGATTAATTGGCTAATATGTTTTTATGTTGTATGTTGTATTTAATCCATTGATTGTTTTTTAAAATTCTGAAAATAGTAATAAATTGGTGAAATTATCTGTCTGCATTTTTTTCCAATACCAGTATTATGCTAATGTACACGTTATGATAACCAATCATTTTCAGACCACGATTACTAACAATTGTATACTGCTGTAACCCTATTTCCATCACTAAAGGCCTCAGCATCCGTCTTGTGGAGACGACATTCATGGACGTTCACACAAAAAACAAACAACTGCATACTTTGTGTGGGGGATTCGCTTGCCATGTCACGCAGATGGCAGCTGGGTGAACTCCATGGACAAAGACACTACACAACAAGCCTGTGATTGGTTGATTTAAAAGAGGCTGAGAAATTACGAAGACATTCAGATTGCTTTAAACTCATGGAGAGAAATAAGAAAGAAACTCTGAACAGAGACTCAAATTCACGGTTCCTCTTTTTCTTTCTCTAGTATTTGTTTATATGCTTTTAATAACTTGCATGTCACCATAGCTAGAATTCTGATAATCCTAGTCATGAACTACGTTCGCAGGAAATACGCTGAGCTCCTAATTTGCATGGCCACAATTGGCACTGGCTTTGCTGGGAATTTAAAGAATTTACCCCATAGTACATTTAAGTGATTTAAGTATTGATGCATTAAACTAATGCAAGTGGAATTTTTGCACCTTACACTGTCAAATTCTTCATTTACCATGACAGCAAATTGAAATAAACATCCAGCACATGCTTTTTAACCATCAAACCCTATCCCACATGTTAGCAGAAGAGCTTCTGAAGTGGTGTTATCCAACTTATTTGGAGGAGAACAGCTTTTGAAGTGGCTCTATCCAACATTTCTGGATGGTTTCCATAAGCAATGTCTGTTGGTTTTCCCATCTTTTTACACAAACTGCATGAAAAAAGGCACAGAAATCAAACATGAAATGGGAAAAACCAACCAACACCCTCTTCTCCAGTCAGCCTCTTATTCATCAGAGCAAGATCTTAATAACCTACAACAGTTTGTCGTTCCAATAGTTGAATGCATGAAGCTCCTTTTGTGAAGTGGCTCCGTTTGTACACATGGAAACACTGCTGGAGTCATTTTTCTTTGTATTGAAGATCTCTATAACTGAGGGCTGCATGTTAATGCTTCTTTGTGTAGACCACAACGGAAGCAATTTGGCCAAGAGTGCTTTATAATAGTATCGGCAGTGGAGTTTGCTGGAGGGGCATTGCATAAAGCAATCAGACAAATGCACTGAATAAATAGTCAACATTCACTCGCAAGCATTTTGTCGCTGTCACACAGAACATCTCCAAAATAATAACTTTACAGGAGAAGGAAAAAAGCTTAGCTTTAATGGGAGTCCATGCAAAAAGATTTTATTCCAACTCAAGCATTTCTATTGGTCCGTTCCTAATGACATTTTCATTTTCTAATGACATAACCTAAAGAACAACTGTCAGAAGGAGAGGCAATGTTTTGCATGACAGAGCTTGCTTACGTCTGGAATTACCAGCGTTTTTGGTGATCTGATCATGTGTGGACTTCCCCACGGGAAAAGCCGAAGCATTACACATTTGGGTGTGGCCAGATACGGATCTTGAATCCACATTTAATACAAGTGTAAACAGAGTGTGCCTTCTGTGATTGGATCCCTTCAGACAAGCGGAAATACGTCTGTCCAAAACACGTTAATATGAGTAATAATTACTGTGGATCTTGTGGTCTCTGTGGTCTCCTCTCTCTCACACATTCTTACATTTACATTTACGGCATTTAGCAGACGCTCTTATCCAGAGCGACTTACAAAAGTGCTTTGCTTTTTACTCAAGAAAAACCTCAGCTAGTTTAAATAGACTAAAATTCAAAGATACCTCTAAGTTTAGACTCTACTAAACACAAGTCAGTAAGGTGACCACTCTGCTATTCACCCAAGTACTCTCAGAAGAGGAGGGTCTTCAGTCTGGGTTTGAAGACAGCGAGCGTTGGACTGGCGCTGTTCGGACACCCAGGGGAAGCTCGTTCCACCACTTCGGAGCAGGACAGAAAAAAGCCTGGACGCTCGTCTTCCGTGGATTTTGAGGGATGGCGGGTCGAGCCGAGCCGTACTTGAAGCTGGAAGGGCTCTTGGTGCAGATCGGCTTTTGACCATTGCCTTCAAGTACGGAGGGGCTGGCTGGTCCGTTCTTGGCTTTGTAGACCAGCGTCAGGGGATGTGATGTGAATCTGATGCGGGGAGCAGCTACAGGAAGCCAGTGAAGAGAGAACGCAGCAGTGGAGTGACATGGCTCTCTTGCTCTCTCTCTATCTCCCTCCCTCTCTCTCTCTTCCTCGGTGCATGTTTGCTAGTCACGCTCTCGCTCTTGTTTTTACTGGTAGATGAGATCAGTATTACTGAGTTTGCTCCAATGCGGTTCAAATAGCTCATCACATTTTCTGATAGAGCCGCTACGGGAATGCGAGAACCATCTATTGTTCCCCCAGCGTTGCAGAACCTCCATCATTTCTCCCAACTGTTCACATTCTCCTGGACGAGGACAGTTTTGATGAGAAATGATGTACACAGTGATCTGATTTTTACACAGGAAAGTAAAATCGGATCTGATCTGGTCTGATCTGGTCACACTGAGGACACATTTTAAGTGTAAACAGGATCCGGTCAAAGTAGATCCGGATACTATCCGGATACAAACTGCAAGTTAATGGCAGGTGTAAACAGACAATTAAGTGTAATTAAGTGTCCCTAAGATGTCACACACTCCTACAAATTAATGTTCTTTTGGCAATGTCATATAAGACCCACTTTTGGCTCCTTAAAGAACAAAGCTTGTATAGAGATGTTTGAGGGTAAAGAACCTATAAATGACTTTACAAACTTTTCATTTGATGTAAAAGTTCTTTATACTCATATCTTCATTGCAAGCATGGTTCTTTGTGGCATTTCTTAAAGAACCATTCGAAGCACCTTTATTTTTAAGAGTGTGGGTTGCATTACTGAAGTATTTAAAATGGTGTTTGATATATAAATAGTAAATGTGTGAATTTAGCTGGATGCTCAGAAAAATGTGCTGTTTTACAAGCCTATTTACCATTTAGAGTTATTTTGCATTAAATGAAACACTAATATACTAAAATATAATAATAATCTGAGCTCTGCTTTTACTGACTGGTTTACAGCACCACAGCAGTTAAAAAGGTGAATGCTGTGAATGGCTATGCCAATTTACTGTTGTTTAACAGTTTGGGGTTTTTGGAAATGTTTGTTTTACAGCTCTGTTGAGGTTTATGGTTTGTCATCTCCATGTACTGAACATTATTAAACTATGCCAAGGTAAATACAGTTTTCCATTTAAAAACCCCTTTACGGTTATTCATATATTGTAGTAATTATTAATAGTATTATTTTTTATTAAAAAAACATTATTTCTCTAATAATAGCAGATAACAGCAAATTAATGACTGTGCTGAAATTCATGTTTGTGTAAAATTCTCTCACAACAACAATTTTCAGTGGAAAACAAAGACCCTTCATACATTAAATGGACGAAAGTACTGGGACACCTGCTCATTTAACTACAAACGAAGTGTAATTTCTTTTGACCTTAGACCAGGCCATAACAAATGTAAGTTTATATAAGGACATTTAATTTGATATATATTATATATGGACAAAAGTATTGGGACACCCATTCTGAAATCAAGGGTGTTCATTCAAGGGTATTAAAGATTTGATCCTGCTTTTTTTGGAGTAACTGTCTATACTCAAGGGAGTCAAGGGAGGAAGCCCATAGCCCATACCTGGCATAGAGGTTCCACCTGGCTCCAGAGACTTGGCTCCCGCCGAAGCGCACATACGCGTGGCTGTGAGTTAGAACAAGCTTTAATAATCTCCACTACATTTTCTGTCTGTCTCTATGCATTCAGTATTGTTGGCACTAGAGAAAAAGCGACCAGAGAAACAGAGTGGCCAAACAAGAGGTCAGAAAAAAAAGGAAAAAACGAGTCACTGAGTAAGAGATGGCAAACACAGGATAGAAGAGAGGGGAGGAAGTGTTTGTTTTTGTTGCTCTGAGAGAATCATCCCGCTTGTTTTCAATCAGAGAAAAAGTACAGTTCCTCCTCTCCTTCTCTTCTCAGCTCCCCGCAGGCTCAGGCTGTGGGAAAAATCCCATTACTCTTCAAACAGCCTCCGCGCCATCAAATGATACTCCAGCTTGGCCAATTACGCCTCTCAAAGCTGACCCTCAGTAACGGGGGCCGACTCTGTGTGTGTTTGCGGCGATCAACAGGCCCGCCAGCAAAACCGCTTATTTAGAGATGATTTGATATGATTGTGTTGGGACGGGAGACAGGATGGGCTCCGAAAAAAAAAAAAGATTGAAAATGTTGAGGAAAGGAGAAAGACTTTATTCAACTACTGTTTTGGTAATCCTCAGCACCGCAGAGGGGGGCACAGAATAAGGCCCTGGGGGTCAGATACGGCTCTCCAGCAAATGCCATCCAGCCTGTAAGTAGAAGAGTTTTCTGGAGCAAAGTTGAAGTCAACCTAAAATAAAATTGAACCATTTTACCTCGTTAGTTTTAGAATCCCTGGCAATCTTAAGGACGAGAAGGTGATTCATTTTTGAAGCATTTTCCATCAGATGGCTCCACACACACACACACAAACACACATACTGCTAAACGGTAGCCAGCAAGGTACCAATAACAGAAAGGCTTTGAACAAAAAGTTGGAGGTCAACCGGACTAAACATCAGTGTGGCTTCAACAGGGACAAAACCTGAGGGAGTTAAAAGCCTGGAAAGCGGCGCCAAGGTTGCTATTTTTCTGCTGAACAGGTAATGACACTATATGGACAAAAATATTGGGACACCTGCTCATTCATTGTTCCTTCTAAAATCAAGGGTATTAAAAAGGTTTCTCCTGCTTTTGTTGGATTAACTGTCTCTACTGTCCAGAGAAGATGTCTTTCTACTAGATTCTAGAGCATTTCTGTGAGGATTTGATTGCATTCAGCAACAGCAGTGTTAGTAAGGTCACAATGTTGGATGATCACCACCCCACCTCATCCCCATCCCCAACAATCTCCCAAATGCATCCTAAAAGTAATGAATGGAGCAACACCATCCATCATTCCAGAGAACACGGTTCTACTGCTCCACAGCTCAATGCTGGGGGGCTTTATACCCCTCTACAAAATTGCTTAGAACCCTAGAAATCTAGAACACTTTTGTTGATTCCTGACACTTCATCATAAAACCATAAAAAGCTCAATCAGCAAGAAAAGGCCACTGAAAGACCTCTACAAACATCATTTTAATAACACAACTCTCTTCAGCTACTGAGAACTGTGCCAGTCTCCGGATTTCTTCATGTTCTAGTGTGCTGTGAGATGGTCACACTGGCAACAAGTCCAGGGCCGCCAAACACACTGATGACTGTTCAGTATGACCGTCACACTCTTCTGGATATCCGACCATCGCTCAAAGCCACATCACTGCTTCTTTGCAGATGTGTTTACTAATGCGCTAGCAGAGCAAAAAAGAGCAGGAGAAGCAGCCATACTGAGATTCTATGCAGGGCAAGCAAAACATGCATCAGCACTTCTCCTCCTACTTTTTTTTTTTCCCTGCAAATGTTCAGTCACTGTAGGACAAAATGGATGAGCTGAAAGTCAAGTTCTAAGTTTCAGCACAATATGCAGGCAAGAGAGGCTGGCTTCTAAAGCTCACACAGTTGCCAGCCAACAAGATCTCATATAATTCGTACATATGTGACTAAAGGTGTACCTCAAAAAATTCAGAACATTTGCACAAAGATATACTGTATATCGCTGCTGTCCAGTGAAAACCATGTATCTCCATATTTGTCCGTTTTTAGTGTTCTCCATGGTTTGAACCCTGTAGCTGATTCTGCACACTGTGTAAATAATTCTGGATGAAGGGACCAATGGATATGCTCTAAATGACTTGGAATTAACTTTTTAATTCAAAGTTAGAAACATGTTTGTATTCTCCTGTAAAGTCACCATTCTGGAGATGTTTTTCATTGGACAGTGACCATATATTACTTTTTTTAAAATCACACTACAGCTTCCATCCACTAGTGGCGCCGTTTTGCCAAATACACAAAACCTGTCTGCCTGTTTCTTAAAGAAGAATTGCAAACAGTGTCACTACAGCTAGATTCATGCTGCTTTTCTCTGTTAAAAAAGAATGAATGGATGGAAACTCCAGCAGAAACAGTAAGAACTTCCCATTCTACTATGGTTTAGGGTTAAGGTTAGTTTAGGTTTAGATTGAGGTGTAGGTTCAGGTAATAAAAATACACAAGTTAGGGTTAAATTTAGGTTAAGGTTAGAATTAGGTTTAGGTTAAGGATGTTAAGTTTAGGTTAGGTTAAGGTTAGAATTAGGTTCAGGTTAGAATTAGGTTTAGGTGTAGGTTAGGTTAAGGTTAGAATTAGGTTTAGGTGTAGGAGGTTAAGTTAAGCTTAGGTTAAGGTAAGAATTAGGTTTAGGTGTAGGAGGTTAAGTTTAGGTTAACGTTATATTAAGGTTAGAATTAGGTTTAGGTGTAGGATGTTAAGTTTAGGTTAGGTTAAGGTTAGAATTAGGTTAAGGTAAGAATTAGGTTTAGGTGTAGGAGGTTAAGTTTAGGTTAACGTTATATTAAGGTTAGAATTAGGTTTAGGTGTAGGAGGTTTAGGTTTAGGTTAGGTTAAGTTTAGAATTAGGCTTAGGTGTAGGAGGTTAAGTTTAGGTTAGGTTAAGGTAAGAATTAGGTTTAGGTGTAGGAGGTTAAGTTAAGCTTAGGTTAAGGTAAGAATTAGGTTTAGGTGTAGTAGGTTAAGTTAAGGTTAGGATAAGGTTAGAATTAGGTTTAGGGGTATGAGGTTAAGTTTAGGTTAGGTTAAGGTTAGAATTAGGTTTAGGGGTAGGAGGTTAAGTTTAGGTTAGGTTAAAATTAGAATTAGGTTTAGGGGTAGGAGGTTAAGTTTAGGTTAGGTTAAAATTAGAATTAGGTTTAGGTGTAGGAGGTTAAGTTAAGCTTAGGTTAAGGTTAGAATTAGGTTTAGGGGTATGAGGTTAAGTTTAGGTTAGGTTAAGGTTAGAATTAGGTTTAGGTGTAGGAGGTTAAGTTTAGTTCAGGTTTGGGTTAGAATTAGCTTTAGGTTAGCTTGAGGCAAGAATTAGGTATAGTAGGTTAAGTTTAGGTTAGGTCTAGTAGGTTAAGTTTAGGTTAGGTTTGCAAAGAATTGCAAACAGTGTCACTACAGCTAGATTCATGCTGCTTTTCTCTGTTAAAAAAGAATGAATGGATGGAAACTCCAGCAGAAACAGTAAGAACTTCCCATTCTACTATGGTTTAGGGTTAAGGTTAGTTAGGTCTAGTAGGTTAAGTTTAGGTTAGGTCTAGTAGGTTAAGTTTAGGTTTAAGATGAGGTGTAGAATCAGGTTTGCTTTGTAACAGTCTCTGCCCAAATCATTTGATTTCTGCATGTTTGGGTTGTGTCAGTAATTTCTGCATATGAACGAGGGTCAGTCTATATTTATCACACATTGTGCGAGTCCTAAAAAACAAATTCCTCTTGAGACCAGGCTGTGTCCGTTTTGGTACCAAACAAAGACATTGCATTGGCTGTTTTCTCCATGTACCATTCGTACAGAACATCAGACTCCAGTAAGGACAGAGGCAGCAGTGTATGCTTTACTGTGAAATCTCCGTGGGGCGCAGATTTGGACGTTTTTGCCAGTCACTGCTCTCCAGACATTAACTTCATGACTATTAAAGAAAGACCTTCCTTTCTCCCTTGAGAATTGAGTCCAGTTATTTTTACAACGGTTTACACCTCAGGCAGTGGTGCGTTGGACATTTTGTACGAGACTATTAATGCACTAGAAAGCATTCACCCAGAGGCAGTTATTATTGTGGTGGGGATTTTAATAGGGCAAATGCACCCAAATATTATCAGTTCATTAACTCCCCAACCCGAGGTGAACAGATTCTTGATCAGTGCTACATTACACTCAAGGACAGTTACAACCCCCTTCCCTGTTCTGCTTCAGGCAAAGCTGATCACACCTCTATTCTTCTCCTGGATAAATGCTAATATCCGAGCCAAGCTAAGAACTTGGACTGCTGCCTACGACTTTGTTGACCTGGTAGTCTACCAGATATGACCTTCAGAGGGTCATC
Source organism: Salminus brasiliensis (assembly GCF_030463535.1). NCBI lineage: Eukaryota > Metazoa > Chordata > Actinopteri > Characiformes > Bryconidae > Salminus > Salminus brasiliensis. The sequence goes on from NC_132881.1 coordinate 43,570,195, forward strand.
AGTCTAGCCACTACAGAGAAAGAGTAGAGGCGAACGTTCATGACCACAAAAGGTGTAGAAACTGCGAAAGGCAGGTTTCTGCCTCACCTCCAGATGAGCTAAATGCATATTATGCTCATTTTGAGGCAAGTAACACTTCACCTGCTGTAAAACTCCTGGTGGATCAGAAGGGCTGTGCCCTAATCATTTCTGTGCCTGAGGTGGTCAGGTAGAGTTTTAACTCCCACATGCTTTAACAGAACCACAATGTCTCCAGTTCCCACTTACCTGCTATCACCTGTCTGAATGACTACCGCCCTCTTGCACTGACATCAACTGCCATGAAGTGTTCTGAAGCTTGTAGTTGTTCCTCTCCTCCAGCCACCATGAACCCTCGCCAGTTTAAGAAAATAGGAGACCTAGGAGATCTTCTGATAGTGCCAATGCCCTGGTGGACACTGCTTTTACTCACTTGGACAAGAAGAGCACATACATGTAAGAACGCTGTCATCCCTGCCTTATCCCTAACTTGTTTGCAAATGGGTCATGGACTTTCTGATGGTCAGACCAGAGGTGATGAATTCTGGATAGGAAACAGCTTGAATTCAGTGCACAGGTGTTCTCCAGGTATGTGTGCTAGCCCTCCTATTGAACATCCTGTTTACAAGTGACTGTTTAGCCAAGCACAAAACCAACATCATCTTCAAGTTTGCTGATCATCACTAGACCTGATCACAGATGAAGATGAAATGAGTCTATTGACAGTTGAGACTGTTTCAACATCAGCAAAACAAGGGAGATGATCATGGACGACAGGAGGCTGCCCTTATACATGGATTGACTGAAGTGTAAAGAGTCAGCAGTGTTAAATTCCTTGGTGTACACCTCACTGATGACCTTACCTGGTCCCTTTACCCCAATACAGCTGTGAGATTTGCCTGTCAGCTCCTCTTCTTCCTACAAAGGCTCAAGAAGTTTGGTCTGCCTCCTTACATTCCCACTAACTTCTACAGAGGCACCACAGAAAGCTTCCTTATGGGTGCATCACTGTCTGGGATGGCAGCTCCCCACCTGTGGCCACAGGGCCTTTCAGAGAGTGGTGCAGACAGCAGAACTGATCCTAGGCAGCAAACTTCTTGTCTTACAGAGCATCTATCAGTCATGATGCCCGAGGAAAACTCTCAAAATTAGGTAGTCGCCCAGTACACAGTGTTTACGATACTGCCATCTGGCATCAAGTCTGGAACAAACAGGCCAAAGAACAGTTTCCACCCACAGGCTATCAGGGTACTGAACAAGCCGTAAAGCTGTGAATCCATTAACAACAGATTAACACGATCCAATCAAAGTTGAGATAAAATCATGACCTGCCCATAATGATTTTCCACCTGAACATTCTGTTACATTTGAAAAAAATGCTTAATTACAGAAGAAAAATTTGTTTAAACTAATCTAACAAACATCCAGGAGGGTGTAAATGTGGACATGGTGTGGCCTTTGCTGGATGACTAATCTGTCATGTATTTCCCTCAAGAGAGTTAAAAGTAAGGTACAACTTGTATACACCCTCAGTGGCCACTTTATTAGAAACCCCTACCTTGTGAATTCAACTTCCTGATGTGCAGAGTTTGTCTTAGCCATCCTCTACCATCGATCCATGGTTGTAGTCTGATCACAGAGCTGTTTTTTTGAGTGGTGAAACACACTCAATCAAGCAGTGACACTTGTGTAAAACCCTCAGCAACACTGCTGTGCCTGATCCCTCGTACCTCAAACTCATCGATGTCACTGCTGAGCTATATATGATCCACCACCCAAATAATTAATAGTCTATAGTTGTCCCTTTCTATTGACTGTGGCTGACAAATTGTGCTTGACGATAGGCTGCAGTCTCCAATCATACACCTGTGTGGTAGACCTGTAGAACATGTTTCTAATAAAATGGCCAGGAAGTTGAAGTACAAAGGAAGGGGGTGTCGTGTATATTAATAATTGAAACTAGTCTATTTAGGACTGAAAAGCTAATATACATTTAAAAGCACCTTTTAATGAGGCAATCTTTCCATTACCAGGGCAAAGGAGCCAATCAAGGTGGTCCAGGCATTGTAATTAATTCAACTCCTAAGAGTAGCATAGTAGACAGATAACAGAAATTAAGTAATTACGTGATGGAGTTATCTGAAACTGGCTGGGTACACCAATGCCAGTGCCTCCAGCTAGGCCCGACCTGGGACACCTTTGGGGGAAAAAACACAGAATTTTACCAGTTTATAAAAGAACATAGTAATTCTTAAAGCTACGACAGGACTTTTGAGGTGTTTATATAGTGCTGTCGAAATTAGTATTATTATTCATTAGATAAATTAATATTAATATTGTTACAAACTTAACAAAATTTATTTTAGTGCCACTGTTTTTTTCTACACAAATAGTGCTTTCCTAGTTTGACCATTTATTCTTAGTAGCACAGGCTGAAGACCAGCTGCTCTGCACTCTTTATGTGGCTCTGACAGAGTCTGTGATTGTAGCCCTCTTGTTCAAATACAGCTTTTAAATTACTTTAAAAGCAATACCTTCAGTACCGTATACAGACTACACTGGACAGCACTCACCGGAGACCGGTGTATAAATCAACCAGCAGCAAACTAACAAAAGCAGCAGCAAAGTGGAGCTCCATTTCCCCTTCGAGAGCATCCACTGTAACAACAATGAGAGTCAAAAGGTACAATCAAGAAGGAGCCGAAGCATTGACAGCATATTTGATATAGTGTGGTATGCCATCAAATCTGATCAAATGAAATTGAATGAATGTTTAAAAAATTATATTCCTTTACATATAAACACTGGGGTCGTCTGCCTTTGTCCCTCGATTGTACTGTTTGAGGGATGAGCTGCTTCAGCAAGTATGTGGCCAAGCAATCAACCAATGCAGACAGTCAGCCTTAAGCATGAATAGACAACTGATACCTTCTGCCATAATTAAAATGACGTTTCTGGCGATCGATCGCCAGGAATAGTGCAGCACCTGTGTGTATCTCTTCAGGTGCTCATGCATCATGTAAAATTCAGCATCAGAAGTTTCCAAAGGAAACTGCATAACAATGGTGCAGAATTTCATAAAAAAGAACACCTCTCCAACTGTTAAGCACAAGGCACATTTCACTGTGTGCCAGACGAAATGATTCAGTGGAAGAACACTTCAAACTATCTGTACAAAAAAAGCTGAAAATGAAAAGAGGATGGCTTCTACAGCAGGATAAGTATTTTAACCACACCTCAGAATCCACAGTGGACCACTTTAAGAACAAGCTGAAGGTTTTGCCATGGCCCTCACAATCTTCCAACCTAAACATCAGTGAAAATCTGGGAACAAACCTCAACAAAGCAGTACAGGTTCAGGTTCAGGTGAACAAATATTACTGAATATTACTGAATTACTGGAAGTACTGGATCAGAATCAAGCTTATGCACTGCTTTTTAGATGTGTTTGACTAGGGTAAACTCACACGATCGGTACCATGCCCGAGCATGTTGCCCCCTTTAAGTCCATTTCGTTTAACTAGTGTGGTCACTCCATACCACACCCAAGCAACCGACACGCCTGGAGGGAAGCGCCACATACTCAGCTGCAGACACCAGTGATGACCCGCACCGTAACGAAGCAATGTGGAGATAGAGAGCACCATCTACCCACCCTGGAGAGAGCAAAGCCAAGGCTTTGCCAATGGAGAGAGATGTAAACAGTGGATAGCTACATGCACTGTCCTCTGTAATGTAGACTATTTATTGGGCAAGAAAGTACCCACACTCTACTCATCACAATTCAGGATAGCAGTAGCGAGGTAGAACATACAGGCTACAACCTAGAGCTAACCACCATGCGTGTGCAAACCAGGGTAATTACAGTGACTGTCACAGCATCAGTTGTTGTCCAGTATGTCCCTGTCAATTGGACGAAAACCTTTGGGGGTCAAAAATGAGCAAAATGAGCGATTAATACTGGATAACCACAAAATTTGAATGGTTTGACAGTCCGTTTTAATGCATAAAGAGATTCACTCAGGATCCTGGGTACTTTCACAGAAACTGCCTCGCACTGTAAATTTCTGGCAGGCCCACTTGCCCTCCAATTAAAATGTGAATGCTAATTCTTTCAATCCCTGGGCAATCAGCGCCACTCTGAATTTCACACATGAGGGACGCTTTACATATCTCTCCCCCTGTGCCACGATTTCAAGGCCGTCTTTAGCCTCTTCCTTTTTTTGCTTTCCTGGCCGAGACTCCTAATGGGAAGCAGTCTTGTGGGACTGCTCTTGTATGTGTGTGTGTGTGTGTGTGTGTGAGTGTAAGGGGACAGGTTAGAGAGGAAAATACGACAAGCAGACAGGAGTTGTGATGAACTTCTGTCTTCAGGAGGTGGTGAAGCGTGCCTGGGCTTTGGCTGCTTTCTCTGAAGTAGCTCATCAAAAGCTAAACCTCTACAGCCTCTTCATTGCGGCTCCGCACAGAGAAATTCAGAGCTGCAGTGACAATTACTTTGAGTGCTGATCCTATGCCCTCATTCAGAGGCACTAGAAGGAGGCTTGCATTAGTTGATAAGAAAAGAAATAGACTTAAAAACACACAGCGGAAGAGCAGTGCACTCATCACACTGGAACCATGACATTTAGTCTCGGGATATTTCTGTACTGTAACACTGAAGAACATTCCTACAAACTTCAGCATCAGAAGTTTTCAGAGAAACATCCAAACAAGCCTGATGCATTTTGGAAATGCATGGTGAAAAATGGAAATTCCAATGGAAATTCTTACAATTTCAAGCCACAGTAAGCAAAAGGTGAAAAATGCACTTGAAGAATTTCATGTAAAGACCACTTCTCCAACTGTTAAGCGCAGGGATAGTCTGAACATGCTTTGGGTTGTGTTGCAGCCAGTGGAAGAAGTATCGTGACCCGCCTTGCCCTTATATCTGTCCTGTCTTAGAGTTTCGTCTTTGTTTACATCCGCCTTGTGCTCTCTTATCCACGCGTGTATCTGTTTACCTACCATGTGTCTTGATGTTGCTCATCTCCACCCTCGTCCTACTTCAGTGTCTCCAGGTCTTCACTGGTTAAAGCCCTGCCTCTTTGATTACCTTTGACAAGTGTCTTTATTTACGTCCACCTTGTGTTCCTTTGTTCACGTGTATATCTGTTTACCCACCATGTGCTTGTCCTCATGTTCCTTGTCTCCGCCCTCGTTCCTACGTCATTGTCTCCAGGTGTTCACTGTTTAAAGCCCTGTCTCTTTGGTTACCCCTGACAAGCGTTCACCATTCGTTGAGTATTTATAGTCCCTTATAGTTTTGCAGCCAGTGGAAGAAGTATTGTAATTGTAATAAACCCTGTCTTGTCCTCATGCTTACGTCCACCTTGTGCTTACTTGTCCACGTATATATCTGTCTACCATGTGCTTGTCCTCCTGTTCCTTGTCTCTATTCTCATTCAACCTCAGTGTCTCCAAGTGTTCATTGTTGAAAGCCCTGTCTCTTTAGCTACCTTTGGCAGGTGTTCGCCGAGGATGTGTAGTCCTGTGGTTGTCTCAGTTTTAGTTTCATATTTGTTTTCCTTGTTATTTGGTTGATAATGGCTTTCACGTTTACAGCCTGCCTTCTAGCATTCCTAACAATGAAGAACATTTCACTGGTAGAGAGAAGCATGACATTTTATCTCAGGCTACTGATGTACTGAAGAACATTCATCCAGACTGCACAGCCTGTTCTGACCAACAGAAAATAACTGTTTTTAACAGGAGAAGCAATAAAACAAACATTTTAGCATACAAAGCTACTTCAAAACTGATGCACCATCGTTGGCCAAGAGGAACATTTCTCTGACATGTTTTTTTTTTTTTTTACAATCAGGTTCTCCTAAATGTAGAAGCTGTTTGTTGTTATATGTACTGAATACAGCAGATCCAAACACAGGACCAAGAAAAGGGACATGGTGAATGTAAACCTGTATCCTGATAAAGAGTGATTAATGCCTACATACGCTATATAAATACCCTCTAATGAATGCATTCAGCTATTTTAAGATTAGCACTATCTAGACCAGTAAATATGAACCTATTGGCACCATGCTGCCTAATGCCAGGCGTAGGCTAGAGGGTAATCAAGCCCCCCAGCATTGAGCTGTGGAGCAGTAGAAGAGCTTTGTTCTCTGGAATGGTGGTGCTCCATCCTGTACTTTTGGAATGAGGTGGGGTGGTGATCATCCAACATCCTGACCACACTGACACTCTTGTAGCTGAATGCAAACAAATCCTCACAGCAGTCTCCAGAATCTAGTCTTTTCTGGACAGTAGAGACAGTCACTCCAACAAAAGCAAGATGAACTCTTTTTTAAACACCATTGGCTTTGGAAGAAACAATAAGTAAACAGATGTCCCAAAACTTTTGTCCATACAGTGTATGTATCAGGTTTTAAGCGTGTTTGTTTTTATGTAGAATGCAGTAATTTTGGGCCAAACTAAAATCTGTCTCAGTCTGTTTTCAGGTGTGGAGATCCTCTAAACTCTGAGCTGAGTGATCTATCAGTGTGTGGTGGGGAATACGATCATAGACATTAGCAGGGATAGCCCTTAGCATTGCCTAAGGCCCAGTAGGTGAACATCAGGTTGGTACCCAGCTCCCTAGCACCACCTAGTGCCCCAGAGAGCAAACACAGTTCGGCACCCAGCTCTGTGGTGTCGCCTACTGTCCTGGTGGCCAGGAGGGCAAGGACTCCCTAGCAGGGTAGCCAGCTTGACTAAACTAGCACCATGTATGTGTATAAACACATAGCTAGCATTACTATTATTACCACTGAATACACCTGAATGCCATTTTACTGAATTTATTAAATGTTCAAATTTGTATTTTTACTGTGACAGTACTACTCCGTGGTGCCACCTAGTGCCTTGGTGGGCTATGTCAATGCCAATGCCCTATTTACACCTGGTCACTTCATGCGTCTTGAGTATCAGGATTATATCCGAATTAGGCCGAAACCTCATAAAAACGCAAGGGTGAACGCACCCAAGACACCAGATACAAATCCGACCACTCGAACCACTTCAGGAGGTGGTCTGAGATGCATTAGAGCCACACTATAGCACTGCAAATACAGCTGCCTTTCCAGGACCCATTCCACAACCAAAACTCCCAGTACAACCAGTACAACACCAGTAACAATTGCTGTGATATGGGCTTATTTCAACCCTCCCATTGATCAGAACCGGAGACACATTGTACTACTAAGTGTAAATGCATGTGGCAAAAAATCTAGTCGTATAAAGTGACCGGGTATAAGCAGGGACCTAGTGTCCTTGTAGGCACAGACAGACCAGCGTTCAGGTCTCTAGCGCTAAGTAGTGCATGGGAGAGCAAAGACAGGCGGACACCACAGCTGCAGTTTCTCTATCAGTGCAGGTGTCCCCAGCCCTGCCTCCATTGTCACGTAAATCCGCAGAGCCTCAAAATTCCAGATCTGGCATTGAGTATTAATAGAAGCATCGTATTAATTAACATTCCAGCACATTTGTAGACCACAGGAACAATACACACAATACACACCACCACCATAATGTAGTCATATGCGTCTCTGACCACCTCTGAATGTGGCTGTGTTCAGATTACAGTGCATCCTCGAGACACACTGTACCCCCTCTACACCTGTCTCCTTGCTCTCACATCTCCTTCTCGCTCTCCTTTTCTTTCTCCCCTCTATTTCTTTCACTTTCTGCTGCTTCTCTCTCTCCCTCTCTTTTCCCTCAAGCTCTCTCTCCCTTGTTCTCTCTTTCTCTTTCACTCTTGCTCTCGCTCTTTTCCCCTCATTCTCTCTCCCTTATTTTCTCTCTTTCTCCCTCCTCATTCCCTCTTCTTCTCTCCCTGCCCTCTCTCAGGTTCTCTCTCTCTCTCTCTCTCTCTCTCTCCTTTCTGTCACACTTGCTCTCCCATCTTTCTGCCTTCTCTCTCTCTCTCTACCCTCTTTTTCTGCCTCTTTTTTGCTCTCCACCCTGTCTCTTACTCTCTTTCTCTGACTCTACCTTCCCTATTCTCTCTGTCTCTCCCCACTATTTCCCCCCCCCCTCTCTCTCTCTCTCTCTCTCTCTGCCTTCATTTTTGCAATCCCCTCACTTTCTCCCCTCTCTCTATCTCTTTCTCTCCCTCTCTACCTGTCTTTTTCCCCTCTTCATACTCTCTCTCTCTCTCTCTCTCTCTCTCTCTCTCTCTCCCCCCCCCCCCCCCCCCCCGCCTCTCTGTTCCAGTATGGTGTAGAGCAGACTGGAAGTATTAGAGTGAGAGGAGCTGGACGTGTGTTGGCAGTGACGGAGTGGACCTGTCCACCTTGTAATGACTCCCAGTCAGAGCTGGCAGGACTAACAGGACCTGGAGAGTGTGCGTGTGTGTTTGTGTGTGTGTGTGTGTGTGTGAAGGGGAGGATACAGTGCTGCACCATGCAGCCTGAGGTCATTTAGGGACATTACAGTCACACACACCAACACAGCCCAGCAGACAGCAGCAGGCCGATCACATACTTCACCTCCATCTCACACACTCTGTTCTGTCATTGTAACACTCATTCACCTACCCCCCCCCACACACACACACCGCTGTCTGTAGCCTCTGTATTTAGCCCTCATTCTCAATCAGCCCACACAGTCACTCAGTCTGTCCACAGCCTTCCTCCAATCCCTTAATTCTAACCTTACTTACCATGTGTACATTTTAATAGTCTTATTATGTTATCTGTGAGTTCACAGTTTTCCCTCCCTCTATTTTTTTAATATTTCTGTTTCTAGGATTTCTGTTAGCCCTGTCTGGCGTGACAGTATCTTATAAAGAGAGATGACATCAAAACACCACAAAGAAAGAAGCAAATCCAAAGTCTAAATCAAAATAGAGCATCATAAGCTTCCCAGACCAATGACCAAGATTTAAGATGGTAGTAACTTCAGGCTCCTGCAGATGGCGCTGCATGTGGATGATTGGGCCATAAATACCTGCAGGCTGAGCGAGTGGATTCATAGATTAAGAAGAGGTGGTACAGTGCAGTGAGTGGAGTTAATGATTGGCTAAAAGGAGTGACTGCATTTGGACATGCCAAAGAACATAGAGTGAAGGAAGTAGCTAAATCTGCAGGTGTATGGAAGCTTACGGTCATACGGATCTACCAGCAGTGGCAAAAATCCCAGCCTACAGACCATTCTCCTCAGAGAATGTCTCCGAAAGACGAAACTGATGGCAGGTTTCACTTACGGTTTGTGGCAAGGCAAGAATTGATTCCCACCTTATAACCAACTCCCCACCCCCCCCCCCTTCCCATCCTCTCCAGAGAACACAGTTCTTCCACTGCTCCACAGCTCAATGCTGAAGGGCTTTATACCCTTCTAGCCCACACCTGGTTTTAGGCAGCATGGTGCCAGTAGGTTGATATTTATCTGCTCCAGGGAGTCCTATTCTCTACAGACTAGACAAGCTGTGTCTACTTAAAGTTGCTGAATGCATTCATTAAAGGAGTGTCCACAAACATTTGGACATACAGTGGTCATAAAACTACTAACCCTAATCTCAGCACCCGAAAAGAAATGCTTTTACTTTTTCAGAAACAAAAGTAATTTTTTTATAATAACAAAAGTAAAGTTATTATGCAACAAAACACACACTTCACAAAGTGAGCATCATTTAGCTGGCCCTGCAGGTTAGCCCTGCTTTTCTCTGCTTTTCCTACAGCGCCGTCAAAATGTATACAAGCCCGCACACACACACACACACATACAGTGTGGAAGTCCGTGCAGCAGCTGCTGGGATAATGTAGTAAATTAAGCAGTGTTTGTGGAGTAAACAGTGACGGAGAGAGTGCGAGTGAAACGCTGCATGGCTAATACGCCAGCGCAGCAGATAAATCACAACTCCACAGGAGTAAACAATCACAAAAGTGTGTATCCTCCTGATTCAACAGTCCCTCCAGAATTTCACAGCCTGTTTTGTTGTGATTGTTGCGGACTAAAACGCTGGATTTCTAAGAAAGTCTTTTTAATGTAGATATTTTACATTTTCAATAATGTATATACAAAGAGGACACTGTGGTCAGGATGTAGTGGCCAGGGAGCTTCAAGTAGGCCTAAGCTGTAGGACCGTGGCAGTGTGTGTGTATAAGGGTGGGAGCAAGATTTATTCAAACACAAAGAGAATACAAAAACAAAGTACGTGCAGCAATCTAATGGATCAAACTGGAAATCAAACAGAATGTGATTAACCAAATGGTGAAAACAACAAACCTGGGACTGGAAGGAGCAGGAAGTGACAGGGGAAGAGCTGAGATGTACTGGGGTAAGGACAAGGGAACCGCAAGCCTAGCTTGGGAATAAAAAGGGGAGAACAGAAAGCAGCCACAAGCCGAGCTTGGGCGATACAAAGGGGAAACTAGAACTGAGTACTAGAGCAACGATCTACGTGAAACCAGGGTTAACTGGAAAACCGGCTACCTAAACAAGATACAGGGCAAGTCTAACCTGAGTGTGCCGTGGAAGTGCCTCTTGAGCTAGAGCCGACGGGGAGCATGAACTGTACGCGATGTAACGAAACTGCCTCGAGAACCAGACTTGAAGACAGCTTGGCCAAGACAAGATGCCAGCTTACAAGCCCATGCCACACCTGCAACACCTAGAGGTTCAATTCACGGCAACTACAGGCTGGAACGAGGCTTCTTAAATGCTCCCAGTCCCAGGTGCAACACATGAACACAAAATGAACAAGGAAAATGAGACGAAACAGCCCACAAGAACAAATCATCTCCTGTCAGTTCAACTTAATTGTCTCACAAGTAAAATACAAATTTAAAAAAGCAAAAATAATAAGAAGGACGTGAATAAAATGAGGTCAGCATGATTTCACTGGACACTCCTGGTATATCCAACAGGCAATAACTGCATAACTGGCCGCCAAGGGATGCTACATGACCAAAGGCCTTAAGCTGAAAGCATAATACCTTACAAGTTCAATACCTTGAAGATGCTGGACAGAGAGCCCAGGAAGCGAGTGGCCAGCAGAGAGAGGGAGGCTTGAAGGTTTGAGTAGGGGTGATAGCAGGGGTCCTCTGGAGGCTTAGTCAGTGGTTTAAGTGGATGGTAGTATGGTTGACTGTCAGCAAAACAACAAAGAAACATTAGGGGGCGTAGAGGTTAGCCCACAGCATTCAGCATGGAGTAGAGCCCTACCTCGATTGCTCCCTGGCCAGCATTGCATGCGAGTGTGAACAGGTGGGCTAATTAGCTTATGCCAGCCATGTGTGGTTTCATCTCTCCTCTTCCTCCTCCTCGCCAGGCGGTGTTGTGGGCTGGCCTCAACGAAGGCACTAAATGGGCTGTCTTGACATTCAGCACCTTGGACAGCGAGGTGGGGTTAGAAGGGCTTGTTTCCGACATTGTTTTGGTGAGCTGGGTTCCACAAAGATGAAACCACAGAATTTGTGTTTAGACTTTTTTTAAGCAGACCAGTAGCTCGAGTCACTGACTAAACGACAGAAAAGACTGGAGGGGGTGAGGAGAGGAAGCGGACCTAAACAAGCTGGGTGGAGGGGTCTACTCACTAGAGCTAAGCAGAGGAAACGCATTTACAGTCCTTTGTAAAAGTTTGAGAATGAAAAAGCTGCTTATCTGAACAGTGAGTGTGTATTTGCTCAGTGAAACACTAATATTAGAATTAACACTAATAACATTCCTACAGAAAGTCGTGGTTTTACATCACTGTGTTCATTAAAACATCTCCAAAGCTCTCCTCATGTAGTCTAGTGCGATGTATGGAGCCTGTTTACACCTGGAACTGACATCCTGTGACCACTGATGAAGGACAAGAGGATGACCAACACAAACTGTGCAGCTTCTTTCTCTGACTTTACATCTACAAGGTGGACCAACCAGGTAGAAGTGTTTTAATAGAGTGGACAATGAGGCACTAAATGGGCTGTCTTGGCATTCAGCACCTTGGACAGCGAGATGGGGTTAGAAGGGCTTGTTTTCGACATTGTTTTGGTGAGCTGAGATGAAACCACAGAATTTGTGTTTAGACTTTTTTTAGGCTGTGGTCAGTTACCATGTGCTGCCCTTGTTAAATAGTCTCTCTCTCTCTCTCTCTCTCTCTCTCTCTCTCTCTGGGAAGAAATTTAACCAGTGGCTGCATGTTGATGCAGATTGATAAGGACCAGCTGTGGCAGCGAGAAGACGGGGCTTAAAGAGACGCATTTAAAAGCGAATATGTGAAGACTGTAGAAGCAAACCCTAATGTGAAATCAAGGTTTTAGATCCTGAAAAGAGGACACGTCCTGGAAAGAGAGAGTGAATGGTCACCCTAATTTAAAAAAATTGGTTGCACAGATAGGATAATGTAGTGTAAGGAGTCTTACCCAAGGACTCACTATTGATGTAGTGTGGTGTGCTTGTTTAGAATTGAACCCCAGTCTGCCAAGGGAAGGGCAGTGTTCATTCCCACTACTATACCAACCACTAATTCTAAGATTATGAGAGACTGAGAATACAGCTATGTCCAGTGACTAAAACAAAGTCCGTGCCAAGTGTGTGCGAGCATTTACTTCAACATTGATTAAATAAAAAGTATACAAAAAGGTCGACTGACTTGTTTCAACTAAGGATGGACACACACACTCACACACTTCCATTTGGTTTGGCTAAGCCAGTACCCTTTATCTTTTTAATGTCTCAGATATTGAGCTTCATATGAATGTATATGTATATAATTTGCAGCTTACAACCCTTACCCACAAGTCTTTCCCGGCCTACAGAGAGCACAAATCAATGAACATCTCCTTCTCATCAACACACTCGCGCCTGGCTGCTTTCTTCATGCTGCTGTGTCAGCTCCCAAAACCCTCGGCCAAGGAGTCAGGTCAACCAGCATCGTGGCCTGAGACTCCATCTAAATGCAGACCAGTAGCTCGAGTCACTGACTAAAAGACAGAGAAGACTGGAGGGGGCGAGGAGAGGAAGCGGACCTAAACAAGCTGGGTGGAGGGGTCTACTCACTAGAGCTAAGCAGAGGAAACGCATTTACAGTCCTTTGTAAAAGTTTGAGAATGAAAAAGCTGCTTATCTGAACAGTGAGTGTGTATTTGCTCAGTAAAACACTAATATTAGAATTAACACTAATAACATTCCTACAGAAAGTCAGAGATTTACATCACTGTGTTCATTAAAACATCTCCAAAGCTCTCCTCATGTGGTCTAGTGTGATGTATGGAGCCTGTTTACACTGACATCCTGTGACCACTGATGAAGGACTAGAAGATGACCAACACAAACTAGGTAGAAGTGTCTAACAGAGTGGACAGTGAGAGGATGCAGTGTTTAAACACTCCAGCAGCACTGCTGTGTCTGATCCACTCATACCAGCAGCGCAACACACCATGTCAAACCTGCCAGCACCCTGTCAGTCAGTGACTGTCACTGAAGGCTGAGAATGACCCACCACCCAAATAATATCTGCTCTGTGATGGTCCTGCGGGGTCCTGGTCATTGAGGATCAGGGTGAAAGGAGGATAACAAAGTATGCTGACTTCCTCTGAAAGTCATACTAGTTACTCCAAATAGAATCAGACATTTATTTTTACTGTATTACACAGGCACGCACACACACACACACACACACACACACACACACACACACACACGCATACACAAACACATCCAAGGGCTGTCAAAGTGAGACAGACAAGTGCCATAACATTTTTATTCATATCATTGTAAAATGAAATTGCTCACAGTTATGCCAACTCATCTTTCTGCCTTTCTTATACTTGAGTGGGTTTACAGTGTCATAAAAAATAGCTCTCCCTCCTGATTTCCTCCTGAGTTGTTTTTTTTTTTTTTGCATATTTGACTAAAAAGCTAAAAAAAAAAGACAGGGAAACATGGTTTGAAATGATAATTTCATTTGTTTTAAAGTAAACCAGCTTTACTTGTTTACTGGATGGCCAACCTGCCCTATAGCAGCAACAACTACAAACTACAAACCACACTGATCTATAACTGGAGTCTGTCTTTCCCATCACTCTAGAGGACTTCTGAGACACTCTACTTCGCATAAATGCTTGAATTCAACTAGGGCTGGACAGTATGGCCAAAAATGTTTATCAATGTTTGTTAAATTCTGATGGTTTCATGGTATATCACAATATTTTTTTCCCCACAAAATTCTATAAGTTTTTCTTTGCCAGTATCCTTTATCTTTTTAATATATCCAATATTGATGCTTATTTCTGTGTGAAAAGTACATAGAATATAAATATTCTACATAAGAATCATGTATATAATAAAGGCTTTGAGTACTATAGGGATTGCTTGGCCCCACAAAATTACACAATATGTGAAGGAGTCAGTTTGCAGGAAACAGCTACTGAATGTAAACAGTGCTTATTATACAAAACTGCATCATAGCAAAAACACAACGCCTAAATCTGAAGGTTAACAATGGCTTATATACTACAAATACACAGACTTAACAGATCAAATATTTAAGTCTTTAAAGAGCAGCTTTTAAAGATTTTATGAACACTAAAGCTTTAGAACAAATGAAGCCCAGTGAACAAGAGTAGTTCTACCCCAGAAAGAAGAGAGAGTTGTTAGAATGTTTGGCGTTCGGAGTAGCTGAACACAGCTCTCTTCACTGTCTCTCAGTGCTATAATTAGGAAGTTTACACACCGAGTTAAGTAGAAATGATTAAAACTGAATCACGCGCCAGTGTCTTTGTATTGGTTGATATTCTATATAACATTTTCTCATGGGATAATAAGAAGGCACTGCGAATTCACTAATATTAGCATTGTTAATAATTGAAATAAAAATGACGTCTACTTACATTTTGTATATAAAACTGGCGTCTTGGGCCAGCTGTGTACTTTTGACGCTTCGGGATATGTCTGACTACTAAAGATGTTATACGCAGGTTGAAACATGAGCATATGTTTACACAGCAAAAAGGACCAATCAGCTTGCTGGTTACACCGCAAGTGGAGGAACATTAATGTGCCAGTGTGGAAAGTCCCCTTCGATGTGGAGGTCTACACAAGCGCAGTAGCCAGAACAAGCTGATATAAACTTTTTTGTGCATTATTGAGTTGAACATATTCATGAGGTCAGATTTGGTCAGTGAAATATGGTTTGAAACTGGTGATCTGGGCTTGCTTTTCCGGTATTTTGGTCTCTCCTCATTTATAAAGCTTGGCGTCTGGCCTAGTGTGACTGGAAATAACTGCCCGCCATTGCAAAGATTGCAGCTGAGTGAACAGACTCTTGTATAAGGACTTTGCGTCCAACACAACCCAACAACTTCTGCTTCGTCAGTAGTAATACACCACCTCATTGCGTTATGATCTACATCGGAAATTTGATTGAAAGTGATTGTTGTTAAACAACACTACTAAATGGCCGACACGCTATAAAGTGCACTGTTTCTGTAATAGGGAGCAGTTCTAAATGCAGCTATGGTCTTGTGCTTCGGACGCTATCTTGAGCTGCAGATAGCAGGCTGACATCACATGACACTCTTCTGCAGGATTGTCTAAAAGAGAGCCAGCCAGTCACCCAGGCCCTGGAGCAGGAAAAATACCCCATACAATTACACTGCCACCACCATGTTTGACTGTTGGTGTGGTGTGATGTGCTTGTTGTGGACTGCTGTGTTGGTTGTATGCCAGATGTGGCAGCAGCAACCCTGTCCACCCATTCCACTTTTGACTGATCAGTCCACAGATTATTCCAAAAGGCTCAGGGGTCACCAAGGTGTTTCACCTGTATTTTTGGTTATCATTGGTTTTCGTCTTGCGGATCTTATGAACACCATTTTTGCCCAGTCTCTCTCTAATTCTGGAATCGTGCCTGCTGATCTTATCTGACTCAAGCAAGGCCTGCAGTTTCTTAGATGTCTGTCTGTTTTGGGTGTTTTTGTTTATTTGTTTACTTTTTCTGCACCTTTCTGGATGAGTCATTGACGAGGAATTTTGGTAGCCAGACACTCCTGGGAAGATTCACCACTGTTCCGAGTTTCACCACTTTATCTCCAC
The DNA here is from genome assembly GCF_030463535.1 of Salminus brasiliensis. Taxonomy (NCBI): domain Eukaryota; kingdom Metazoa; phylum Chordata; class Actinopteri; order Characiformes; family Bryconidae; genus Salminus; species Salminus brasiliensis. Next base: position 43,586,272 of record NC_132881.1, read on the forward strand.
GTTTTTCAATGTTTTTGCTTTATGTTTTCTCTATGTGGTATTAATGAAGCTCATGGCCTGAGATAATGAGGTTCACAGTGTCCTTTTCAGACTGATATGTTGCCATAACTGACTTATAATACAGTTTAGATACATTTTAGACTTAAACCTTCTCAAATCTACACTGTTATAAGTACCAGTTCCAAACCACTGTTACTTGTTTAAATGCTAGCTGTGTAATTAAGTAGAAATGAGGACAAATGAGGTTCCCTTCTGTCTCAACATTCACCAATCATGCTGTGTACGCAGTGCTAATCTGTAGGGTACAAGCTTGCATTACTATTTTGCTACATTCGTCTCATAACTCCAGCACAGTAGTACAGACTATTCAGATACCAAGCATGTCTTGGCTGACTGACAACACTTAAAACAGCAGTATGGAGAATTGGCATGTTTTGCTCATGGGCTCCCCCTACAGGTAGAGAGTATAAATCACTGCAGTGGTGACAGATCACACTTTAAGCCCCTTCCCCCTCGTGGCACATCTGAATTTTACAAGCTGAGAGATTCAACTGTTACTGAAAGCAAAAAAGCATGTGAACAGAAAATTAGAAACATATACTCTTAAGTCACCTTTGGGAATTCCCTGTTTACAGTATCTATAGAAAAGGAAAAGATTCAAGGATTTCTGTCACTGTTTTAAACAAAGCAATCTACTCTTGTCCACTTATAGAAGTGCTCGCAAGCATCGCAAGGTGGTACGCCAAAAGCCCTTTGGAAATCATATAAAATCAATAAAGACTCTGTTGTCCACTACATCGCCTTGTGCTCTTGTTGTTTCCTTCTGTCTCAAGATTTCTAGTATGATGCAGAAGGCATACTGCATTCACCAGAACCCCATACAACTGCTGAAGAACCACTGGAGAAAGAAATGACAGGTATGAAGTGTGGAGGCCACAGCCAGCCTACTACGAATGAGTGTGTGTTTGTGTGTGTTCCTGTCAAATGGCTTGTAGGTGGTACTTGGTATGGTTGGTATGTGGTCTAAAAATTTTGAGAATCACAGATTTACAGTATACCCAACAGTGTGTCATACAGTTACTCAACAAACGTGTGGTTGACTCAGAGACGGTAGAAACATTGGGCTCTGTGGTGCCATTCCCTTCCATTCTCTAGAAATTAATCTAAAACTGTCTGCCATGTTGTCAAATGGCAGAGGCCGAGCCAGACCCACCTCATTCGGTAGACCCACCCCTTTCTCCTAGACTAAGCATGTCTCAGGCCGCCTTCATTGAGCTTATAGTGCAAAAACAGAGCTGAGTTTCCCCCTGGATTCGCAGTTTGTCCAGTTAGTGGAATGCCTCAACAGTAAAAGTGCAGTTCATGTAAGTTCTACTACGACTCAGCTACTCCATGTAATGAACAGGAAGGACGTGGGGCAGGTCCAATAACCCCGCCTTCTAATGATATAGCAGAAAAACTGATTTCTGGGGGATTCAAAATGTGCCGATATTAGAACTGGGACAACTAACTGTTGGATTCCGATACTGGAGATGGGAACTGGGACAGTTTAGAGAAGTAGGATGAGATGGAAAATGGGCTGATTTGTGATTGAAATATGGGAATGGGTGGAGCTACACAGCATACTGCAGTCAGCCAGCAGAGCCATTAAATCGGTAGTTGTGCTGTCCATGCACTGTCTTGGCTGACTTGGCTGACTGACAACACTTAAAGCAGCAATATGAAGAATTGCTGTTGAATACTGAAATGTCACTGAAGGTGAAAGAATCATGTGGACTGAGGCGGTAGATAAATCTTACAGGGCCTGGGTTGTCCTGCACCCTTTATCAAAGCTACATATTGCTGTTACCATGCCAAGCTATGAGTAGCCACTCCGCTAAGTATGCTGCATAAAGTTGCTTTAAGGGTAAGGAAGAAAGAAGAAATGTGAAAATTTGCATTTGCTAATTTATTGCTTTAAAAAACATTCATAACCTGTCTAATCAAGACTGTATCTCTTGCTCTCCTTCTCCAATAGAGAGGAGTGTGGAGCTCAGAGCTCCTCATAGCAGACAGCAGCAGCTGCAGCATGGCTGCCTGTGGAGCAGATGGATTCCTCCCTCTGGCAGACGCCTCAACGATCCTGCATGTAGGGAGAGATAGACAGGTTGGAGGGAGTGGGCAAAAACAACCCGGGGCAGGAAAATACATTCTTAAAGAACTAGCAGAATGAAGAAGAGGATCCATCACACAGACAAGTGAGAAGATGGAGGCAGGAAAGATGAGGGGTGGGGGGAGTACGGGAGTTAGATGAATAGAGCAAAGACTGTAGAGAGAGGGGAGAGAGTACAGTTACAGTGAGAAAAGGGAGGGACCGAAAGGAAGGACAGAATTAAAGAGAGGTGAGAGTGAGAGAGATCCTGGAGGAAAGTGTCTGTTGGTCACACTGGGAGAGTATGTAGATGAATAAATAGGCTGGTGGGCTGATATGGATGAATGAAGGCTTTGGCAAGGAGCTGAGGGACCAGAGCTACGCCTCCCACAGGCTGCAGCGGAGCCGACAGCCAGGGCCCCGGGGCCCGCAGGGGAACAGATGGAGAACCGCTGGGCAGCAGCATGCCGTACTCATCTGTCTGCTTATTAACCTTTCCTGTCTGCAGCAGAGCACTGTTCACTAACACTGCAGCTTCATCTTACCCTCAAACATCTGTTTTAAATCTCACTCTTAATTCCTTACACAGATCAGCCATAACATTAGTACCAGGTGAAGTGAAAAACACTGATTTTCTTCATCTATAGTGGTTGTATATGCCAAGGGGTGGATATATCCAGCAGCAAGTGAACAGTGAGTTCTTGAAGGTGATGAAGGTGTTAAAAGCAGGAAAAAATAAAGAAGATTAATAATTCATTTTAATTTTAATAATTCATTTTAAAGATTGATACGATTCTGAGCCACTTTGAGATAAAGCAAGTGTGTGCTAGAGTCAGAACATCTCTAAAACATCAGGCAGGTCTTGTAGGGTGTCACCGGTGTGCAGAGACTTCTGTAAGACTCATATGGAGTCAAATCTGTGTAAAATCTTGTATTGTAGCCTCTTCAGTCCACATGCTTCTTTCACTTCAGATGTCGCTTCTGAATCTCCCAGCTTGTCCACAAATGCATGTGTACAGCTGTCCTTAAGGGGGTGCTCAAAGAGTGTGATATGTATTTACGGCAGTGCAGTGAAAGTGAATTACACTTTCCAACTGTAGGGGGGAGCCCAGAAGCAAGGAAAACCAATTCTCACATGACGGTGCTGGAAATGGAAACGTCGCTGGCTGCGGAAGCTAGGACAGTTGGTGCTGTAATTGTCACCACAGCTATGACTCTGGGACAAAAGGATTGGTGAGCTGCCACCCCCAAAACTGGTACCTGCCAAAAAACAAATGTAATTCTGGCAACATGAGCTCTGTACTGTGATTTATTAAGATATAACACGCTATCAGGGAGGGTCTCTGAGCTGGCCCAGTGTTGTTTTTTAATGATAGATGGTGAAGGAGGGAGCAGGAGGTGAAACATGAGATTATTGGTTGTTATTGATTATTTTCCCAAGCCTGTTGGGGCTTGATGCGAAAAAATATATACTTTTTTTTAAGCTCTGTGGGAATCCGCAGTGTATGTGTGTGTGGTGTATGTGTGTGTGTATTCAGCAGCAATGTGCAAGTTATAGGTCGCAGACCTATACATTATGTATACGAATGTATATGAATGAGAATGAATATGAATCAGGTGTATATCATATTGTGTGCGTGCATCTATCCATAGGTTATGCAAATGATAAAAGTATATGTGCATGTATTCATGTGTGTGTGTGTGTGTGTGTGTGTGTCTAAACCCACCGGCCTGAACATTAACATTCCCTCGACTGCAGAACGAAGCTGAAGACTGTGACATGCATGGCTGCAGTCCGTTATTTCGTTTTCACTCCTGGGATATGGTTCCTAATTAATAATTACTCTAATGAAGTTGTGAGATGCTGCTGGCCTTTTATTTTGCCTGCTGGAAAAAATCTTAACAGTTTACTGAGCTAAGTACAATGTCAATATCTCAGCATATTACAGAAGAAACGTCTGGGGGATTCTTACAAATTACACATGTAAATCAATAGCGAGCAGCAAAAACATATTGGCAATATTTCAAAACCGTTCCTGCTTGGAAAGGCACTAAAGCGAGGCAGAGGAGCACCAACGGGATGCCATTAAACCTTCAAAACCTTCAAACCCTTTAGTGCAGCTGCAGAAACCAGGAGCATGAAACAGCAGGGCGAGACTTCCAACACTACAGTGGTTAGAGTCTGCTAAAAGACAAGAGCACTCAGCCATAAAAGACAACGATCAGCCATAACATTAACACCACTGACAGGTGAAGTGAAAAAACATTGACTATCTTCATCCACAGTGGCATATGTCATGGGGTGGAATTTACATATTAGACAACAGGTGGACAGTCTGTTCCTGAAGGTGGGGAAGATGTTAAAAGCAGAAAAAATGGTCAAGCATAAGAACCTTTTTGGGTTTTTTTCTGGTATGTTGTGGTCAGTACCTACCAATCTGGTCCAGTGAACCAGCGACAGAGTCATAGGCACCTATGGCTCGTTGATGTAATCCATGGAGACCCCATCTCACAACTTACAGGATTTGCTGGAGATTCTGCTGCTAAGGTTGTGGTGCTAGATACCACAGGGCACCTTCAGAGGTCTTGTGGAGTCTGTGCTAATGTTATTAGTGTAAAAGTGCTACAAAGCGAGTTAATACATAATCATATTATATTTCATCATATATTTAGTAAACTATCCAGTCAAGCCATCATGGTAAGGAACAGTTAGATCCTCTTGTGTGTGCCAGTACTCAACAACTCAATTTCTTAAAGCATCACAGTGCTCCAGTCAGCATTCTGCATTACTACACTAAATTAAAGTCATATGATGAAAAACAATTAATCAAAGAAAGCCACAGTAGATGATATGGCAGAAATCCACACATAGCTTTAAACAGCTGTTACCTCACCTAACGTTAGTAGCATGTTCTCTTTTGTACCTTAAACAGTGACCTTAATACAGGGTAGTAAACTCATACTAAACATGAGAAATTAGTGTCAGCTTAAACCTGGTGTTTATCGGTACTCCCATCGCAATGCATTCTGTGTAGATTAGGCCTGCTTTGTTCTATATCTGCTAGGTGATGCTAAACAGCAAAGTGCAGTGCGTCTGCTACCCGGCAATCTGTGGCTTTAATGGAGAACGCTGTTAAACCTACTACTAAGCCCTTAAACCTACTACTATTCAGTAACGATAGAAAATTTACTTAATTAATTACTCAATTACCTGAGACAGACTCATGCAATGGACTCTGGTTGGCTGGTTCTGACAACAATTTCCAAATCCAACCGGTCAGACTCGAGTACTACAACACTAAGCAGTGTTTCGGACCGGGAGTGGCAATGGTAGAGACGCCATTCTCACTGTTACAGTCAGTGGAGCTTCAACATGATTCTGAAGCTGTTACCTGCTACTTTACTGTAACAAAGTTACATAATGTTGCTTTAAACACAACACAGCAGCAAAAAGAAATCATTTAACCAATGAATTTCTGATGTTGTTAAAAATGGCCATGTGAAATCCATGTTAATCCTTTTTGGAACATGAACCAAACTGAACGTCAAAAAGGAGGAATTACAGTCGGAGCCCCAGGAAACCGTGGGATATAGATCCTTTAATGTCAACATGTAATCATCAGTATCTACAGTATGCAGGGAATCACAGAGCACAACGCTAGCACACACAGATAAATGTAGAGATAAAAATCTAGGGATGAAAGTCTTGCTGCAGTGTTTGAAATGGTTGTTTTCAGTTTGGCGTCCCCCCGCGTCTCACACCAGTGTTCTCCCTGCTTGAACACACTTTATTGAACTCGCCGGCTCATTAGCACAGCCTTCATGAGCTGAATTAAGTGTGTAATGTACTCCATAATTTGCATTTGAGCAGAACTGTTACCGAAATGCTGCCGTTGGGTGATTTTATAGAAAATGTTTATTATAGAAAACACACATATGTTTACCCTATGCAAAATAATGGCTTACATATAGTACAACCATGTAAACTAGCGATGTAGTGATACATGTAATCGTCCCGATCCGGTGCTCACGGTATGGGGGTTATGGTTCGATGCATGCAGGCACACAGAGAAAACATGGTGCACTCTAACAGGGCGAATACGGTCATTTCACAAGCGCACGTGCCACCAGGAAACCTTAGGGTGTTTCTCAGGACCAAGAACACAAAGAAGGGGGAGGAACGTTCTCGACAAGTTACTTTGCCATCTCCTTGTCCAGTATTTGTCACTGTACATTTGTCAGTGTGGACTGTACAGCGAAATGTGTCCTCCGCATTTAACCCATCTGGTGTTAGGGGCATGTGTTAGGGGCAGTGAGTACACACACACACCCAGAGCGGTGGGCAGCCAACTCCAGCGCCCGAGGGTAAAGGGCCTTGCTCAAGGGCCCAACAGTGGCAGCTTGCCGAGCCCGGGAATCGAACCCACAACCCTGTTATCGATATCCCGGCGCTCTAACCGCTGAGCCACCACTTAGGACTTAGGAGTATTGCTATGATAAGTGTAGTCTTGTTTTTCACAGTATTTCACAGAAATGTATATAATGATATTTACACATTGTTTAATGGTGAAATATTAAATTTTTTAAACTTTATTTAATTTTGAAATGTTACTATATTTACATATTATTTACTTCTTAAATATTGCAATATGTATACATTATTTAAATATTCAATTTTGCAATATTTACACATGATTTAATTATTAAATATATAATACATATGTACTATATATATATTTATAATATTTGCACATTATTAAATTATTAAATGTAGCAATATGCATGCATTGTATAATTAGTCAATGTTACGATATTTACACATCATTGACATATTAAATATTACAATATTTGCACATAACTTAATTATTAAATATTACAATATCTACATGTTATTGAATTATTAAATATAGCCATATGTATGCATTGTTTAATTAGTCAATATTACAATATTTACACATTATTTGCTTATTAAATATTACAAAATATACACATTTACATTTACACATTTATTAAGTATTCTAATATTTACACATTATTTAATTATTATAATAATACATCAAATAGTAACATGAGTAATATACCAAGTGATTCTACATTTTTGAATGGTTCTTTTTGTGCTCATTAGAGTGTGTGATCAATCAGCAGGTGTGTGCTGCAGGTGTGTGCTGTGGTAAAGGAGCCAGAAACAAAGGCCCAAAAAGAACGTCTTAATTGGAGTTAAATCGAACTCCAGTGAGGGAACAGGTGCGGTGGTCACCTCTCACACACAGAGGTCTCCACACACTGAGGAGAGGGTGGGTCATTTGGACAGCAGCCAGAATGCATTAACTCTCCGCAGGTGCTTAATTTACAGCTTCAGCCACGGGATAGAGAGAGAGAAGAGAGAGAGAGAGAGAGAGAGAGAGAGAGAGAGAGAGAGAGAGAAAGAGAGAGAGAGATACTGTAGCCAGATATGTGTATGAGTGTCACACTTGTTTTTCTTCTTTACCAGTATACATGCACACTTTCTTTTCCATTTGTATGTTTCATAATTAACACTATTTGTATGTTAAGCAAATTTGTTTGTTTTAAATGTAGATTTCATTATTCACAATTATAATTAACGTTGACTTTTTATTTATATTTATATGTATGTGGGTATGAATGTATATTTAATACTTTATATATAGATCAAATGTTTTATTCATTTTATTTTATTCATTTATAATATAATATAATATAAACAAATAAAACAAAAAAGCACTAAGACCTTAGACCAGTGTATTACCTCGCATTTACATTTATAGTACACAGGAATAGATTTAAAAATGTGGGATTAGAACTTGCACAGAAATTCATTGATTCCCCAACTGGTCCTGAACCCTTGCGAGTTCCCCACCAGTTTATAATATGCATGCTCTAATCTCAGTCCTGCAGCCACCAGCCCGTTAAAAACAGCCCTCCAGACTTGGCCTAGAATCTGATTCTTTCTGAACTTCCATGCGGCTGGCTTTGCTGTACCAGACCCAGAAAATCAGTAAAACCAGAACATCTCTTTTACTTGCTGTATTTTCCAGACCAAATAAACAACTGAAAGGAAAAGATTTCACCAAAAGATAAAAACTACCCAATCAAAAGATCAAACAAGTGGAAAACACACACCTTCTAGAAGCTGAAAAAAAGGGCTGTGAGGATCGAGGTGCACCCGAGGTCTTTCCGTAGCTATCGCCCCAAGCACTATGCTCCATTGGAGATCAGCCGTCCGAGTCTCAATCGGACTCTTGTACAGGGTTCGGCAGCGACCTTTGAGGGACTTATGTCCATCAGACCCTGCCCTCCCTCTTAAACTGGGAGGTACCGGGCAGCAGATCTAACCAGTGTTGGCCTGAACAACTCCCCAACAGTCTCTGCACCTCCTGGACCAGACCAGCAGGTGGTTGTAAGAATGCTGAGCCAGTGCCAAAGGGTGGAGTTCTTGACAATTTAGGACAACTCAGGGAAGCACCCTTTTCCATTGAGAGGGTTTGGTGCACACCCTCTCCACTTTACCAAACTTCTGGAAAACATCTGCCCCAAGAATAAAACCCAGCACCTTCAACCCTTCTGTGGTCCACCTTAAATTCCCAGCAGTAGAAGAAAATCCTTTTACCTGCCTCTGGCCAGTCCATAAGGCCTCAGTTTTGTCCTAATTGACGCCAGCAGAAGAAGCCAGAAGAGACAGAGGACGTGAAAGGAAAAGAAGAAGAGGGAAAAGAGAGAGAGGGGGGGAGGAGAGAGAGGAAGAGAAAGAGAGGAAGAGGCATAGAGGAAGAGACAGGATGAGAAGGTGGAACAGAGAGAGAGAGTGAGAGAGAGAGAGAGAGAGAGAGAGAGAGAGAGAGAGAGAGAGAGAGGAAGAGACAGAGGAAGAGAGAGAGGTATAGAAAGAGAGGAAGAGGCACAGAGGAAGAGACAGGATGAGAAGGTGGAACAGAGAGAGAGAGAGAGAGAGAGAGAGAGAGAGAGAGAGAGAGAGGAAGAGACAGAGGAAGAGAGAGAGGTATAGAAAGAGAGGAAGAGGCACAGAGGAAGAGACAGGATGAGAAGGTGGAACAGAGAGAGAGAGAGAGAGAGAGAGAGAAAGAGAGGAAGAGACAGAGGAAGAGAGAGAGGTATAGAAAGAGAGGAAGAGACAGGATGAGAAGGTGGAACAGAGAGAGAGAAGAAGAGAGAGAGAGCGAGAGAGAGAGAGAGAGAGAGAGAGAGAGGATAGAGGATGAGAAGAAGGTGGAACGGGGGGCTAGCGGAAGAGAGGGAGGATGAGGCACAGAGGAAGAGAGAGAGGATGAGAAGAAGGGGGAAAGAGACAGAGACAGAGAGAAGGGGAGAGAAAAGGAGAAAAGCAGCAAGACGGGAAAAAGCGAGACAGAAAGAGAGAGAGAGACAGAGAGGAAAGTTAGAGAAACAGAGCAAGATCCAAATAGGGATTTAGTAAGTGTGTGTGAGTGTGTGTGTGTGTGTGTTTGTGTGTGTGTGTGTGTGTGTGTGTGTGTGTGTGTGTGTGTGTGTACGCGTCTGAGTTAAACCAATAGCCACGGCTGCGAAGGTCACAGGACGAAATGCAATCCAAGACGATCAATCACTGTGAAACAATGAGTGAGAACTCTGCGCCGAACTGTAACAGCACACACACTCTCACACTCGCATCTTTCCTTTCTGCTGAAGGACAATAAAGCCTTCCCTTCATAAAGTAAACGTTAAGGAGGGGATTAATGAAAGTTTAATGACAGGGTTGAGATATTGCAGTGCTCCCAGCGGTGCTCTAATGCCCCAAAGACAGAGCCTCCGAGCCTCTGAGAGCGAGCATCCGTTCAGACCTCCTGTACTTCAGTGATGCCGACTGACGAAGCTGAGTACACCTTCACTCCTTCTTGTTCTCTGCACAGATGTGCAAATCCACACACACAGCTTCTCTAATCCCTGTAGAGACATACTGACAACAGAACAGGACTCTCTGGAGCAGATGAATAAAGATGAACCTATTGGCACCATGCCAAATGCTAGGCGTGGGCTAGAGGCGTATGAGCCCCCCAGCACAGTGGAACTGTGGAATGATTGATGATGGTGCTCCATCCTATACTTTCAGGATGAGCTGAGGAGTTAGGGATGAGTTGGGTTGGTGATCATCCAACATCTTGACCTCACTATTGCTCTTGTCATTGAATGCAATCAAATCCTCACAGCAATGTTTCTTCAAAATCTGGTGGAAAGCCTTCTTCTCTGGTTAGTAGAGACAGTTACTCCAACAAAAGCAGGACAAAATCTTTTTTTATGTCCTTGCTTTTGGACGAAACAATGAATGAGAAAGTGTCCTTATACTTCTGTCTATATAGTGTAGTTATTTTGGAGCATTTCTATTGGTGCATTTATCTGACAGATGAAGTTATTATTTATTAGTATTTGAATCTTAATTTTCCTAAATGGACTGACTAGGCCCATCACAATAACTAATATTAAATATTAAATGAATATTAAATTAAAATAAATCATATTTATTTAAATGTAATAAATAAAATATTAAAATTAAATAAATAATAATAATATTATGTATTTTTATATTGTGACCATATCATTTAAGAAATAATCAGGATAAACAATATTACTGTAATTTCATCCTCTTAACACTCCAAGTCTTATTATACAATAAGGTGTATTACTCAGTAACTACAGGTACTTTAACCACATTGACCATTAGTGTCGGACACAGATGGAATTTGGCTTTTGCATTTATCCCATCCTTACATTGCTGCGGCACCCAGGAGCAAAGAGGGTGAGGGGCCTTGCACAAGGGCCCAACAGCGGCAGCTTGCTGAGCCCAGGTATCGAACCCACAACCCTGTTATTGATAGCCCAGAGCGCTAACCCCTGAGCTACCGCTGCCCTCTAGAGCCTTTATGCCACAGATACAATGATAATATACAAGCATAGTAATGCAGTTACTCTCAACTCTATCATTTACCTTCTGAGAATGTCCGCACTGCTGCCGGCTGGGAATAATGTCCATTAATGGTGCCTTGAGGACAACAGATGGCACACTGAACACTGTGGTTAAAACAAAGACTTGGATTAAAATAGCCCATACCTGATCCATTAAACTATGCCTGGATCTGCCCTGATCGTGATCCTCAGATATTTCAAAAATGTGGATTCTTTTGTGAGCTATGATGAAAGTAAAGATGTCAAATTTCCCTATGCTTTTGTTGCTGCCTGTGAGAGCTGTGACCTCTAAGGGACAAAGAGGTGATTCATTGGATCAGGTGAAACACCAAAAAATGCCAGAGAGGAGTTCTACACAGCCAGGGCTGAGAATCCCTGTGATAAATACTGCTGGAAGAGGAGTTAGTTACTCTGTTCTAAATGCATGGAGCGGTGTTGCGAGTGCTGCAGGTTAAAAAGGGTGCAGTGAATGGCTCAGTGTCACTGAGGAATCACTCTTCAGGCTTTCTTTTTTTGCAGGAATGCTGTAATGAGAAAGATCTGCAGCAAGCCGAGGGAATTGGCTAGGACTAACATTAGGATAAAAACAGACCGGAATAAAGCTGAAGCTTCTATATTTGGATCGTTCTTAAACAAGTCCTCAATCACTCCAGTACCTCCGGGAGAGACAGTAGGTGGGCAAAGACACACACTGTGTCACTGATGTGCTAATATTTGTCCTGCTACACTCCACCCCTATGGACTGGCTCGGTCTTAGAAGAGAACAGTGAATCATACCTGACAGAATTTAAAGTTCAAAAACCCAAACCCACCTCAACTAAAGAGGAAGTGCTGCTTCAGTTTTTGTACACTAGTCAAATGAAATTATGTCATTTGGTGTGTAATTATCAGTGGATCAGGATTGGACCTATTACAGCACCTCAGGTTAACAGCGGCACTAGGGATGCACCGATCTGATACTAGGATCGGATATCGGTCCCGCATATTACCATAAAGCGCCATCTAGCGATGATTATATGTCAGTAACAGCTTCGTTTAATGAAGACGCAGCTGAGAAACCCTAACTGTGCTATAAGCAGAGCGGTCAGATAGCTGGAGCAGAGAGCTTCTAGGTATAAGTTGGTCAGACCAGAGCAGAACGGAGCTTCTAGTGTTAAGAAAATCACAGAGGTTGCTTCACACATACCGTGCTAATATCACTGATTATGAGTCATCACAGCATTAGTCTAAACAAGCTAATGCTTGTCTTTCCATGTGCTGTTGTTATGATGACCTTCCCTATCCTGCTCTCCTACATATGTAGGCTTTTTTACACTGCCCCCGTCAGGTCTGGAGAAATCCAGAAATTGGCTGCAGTAGTTTCGTCTCTTTTTGGTACCAAAGAAAACTAGTACCATCACGTTTTTTAGAATTGTGGTATCGACTTGGTACTGAAGTATTGGTTCTCATGACATCTCTAGTGGTTGCTATGGTGTTGCGAAGTGGTTTCTGTGGTATTCCAGGTGAATGTTTTCTGCAGGATGAGTTAGCAGACTAAAAACTATGAAAACTAAAAAATAAAGACTATAAAGAATCAAGAATACAAAGCAGGGACCAATAATTATCACTAAAGTCATCACTAATATCCCTAATGACAATCAGTAATTAGTGACGTTTGTATTTGCATGGTTAGTAATTACTTAAAGGTCATTTTTCTTGTTGGTTTGGTCCCTGAATATCTTCTCTCCACAGCTCTGTGTTTCAGAGCACACACTGCTGAAACTCATGAGGTATGAAAAAGCCATTACAGCACCATCAGCTCATGAGGTTCCCGCCAATGGAAAGGCTGCTGGGTAATATTCTTTTGAGATTTGTAGCGGTTTGGCCTAACAGAGCGTGGGCGAGTGCGATGCTTTAGCCAGAGTCTTTGGGAGTACCGACTGCGCTAAACCTCATCATTATGAAAAAGGCCTTTAAAAGTGCCTGCAGAACTCTGGTCTCTACTCACTGGCAGTTTGGACATGTTCAGCGCAGCACTCCGCTATCAAAAGGTGCCCTGGGAGAGCTCTGCTCCAGACGGAAAGAGGAAAGCTAAAGAAACGCACCAGCAAAGTGCCTCGTAATGCAAAAAATTTCACACTCGGTTCGAGGCCTTAGAGCGTGATTCATTTGTCTCCAGAGACCCGTAGGAGCCTGGTTGTTAGCTCTTGGCCTTGTTCCGTGCAGTGTTCGCTCGGATACTATTTTTTCCAGTCAAAGGGGCACGAGCCCCCGGAGTCAGCGTGTTAACAATACAGCTTATCCCCATCTGCTCCATGATATGATCTATGAGCAAACAAAAAAAAAACTCCATCTTTCCCCTATCCCTAACCAGTGGGCTTTACCGCTCTGCAGTAAAGACACACACACATGTTGGCCTCCACATCCAGCACAACCAAGGCCAGGTGTGTTAGTTTCTTGTTTCTTATCAGAAACCTGTGAAAGAAAGAAACATCTTTACAGCAGTAATTTCACCCGCCGCCAGGGATATAAATCTAGGTACCAGGCAGTGGATTGTGCTAGCTCTTACAAAACAGTTCATCATGTAGAAGACCACTACGTTTAGGAAGTCAAGGCAAGAAAAAGAGAGAGAGAGAGATGTAAGTAAGTTGGTTTGTATCTTTTTATATATTTTTATTCACTGCTGCCATAACAAAAAAAAAGCTTCGAGCTGATTCATGAGGGGAATAAAAACAAAAACATAAAAAAAAACAAAAAAAACCAATTACAGCATAACAACCACGCCCACACACATTGCTCAATATCCAGGATTTGTATTTTTCGTTCTGCTGTCCAAACAAAAGCCTTAAGAAGAAAAGTTTCTCTTGCCTTTGTTTAGATTCTGTCAATGACAGTTTCTGTTGATCTTGCTCGGCTTCTCAATACTGTGCCAGAATTATAGACATTGTATATGAGGCTATTACGTTACTGGGCAGTGGTGGTTCAGCGGTTAGAGCTCCTGGCTACTGATGACAGGGATGTGGGTTTGATACCTGGGGTCGGCAATCTGCCACTGCTGGGCCCTTGAGCAAGGCCCTTCATTTTGCTCCCTTGGTGCTTGAGTTGGCTGCCCACCACTCTGGGTGTGTGTTTGCTCGCTGCCCCTAGTAAACTAGTGTGTGTTCACTACCACAGATGGGTAAAATGCAGAGGATACTGACCTCGCTCAGGTCATGGTGGTCACGCCCCTTTCCCCAGGGGTCGTGCCACAATGGAAAGGCCTTTAGCGTCCCAAATGTACATAGACAACTGGTCACTTGGTTGTTTCTTGGCCATTGCATTATGAGTCCATGCATAAATGAGCAACCTAAAGGTCAAGACTTGGCATTTGCATCTGGAGTCTGGTGGTGGTGTTTCTCTGTGATGCCTAAAAGAGTGGCAGCAAACAATCAGAATTACACAACCAGAGGCACAACCAGGGCGTTTGGGATGTCAAAATCCACCATATTTTTTTATTTAAACAGCTAAAACACTGTGAGCAATCTGTAAGACCACAGAAGACAACAGCAGCTATAAACAAAGAATACTTTGAAAAGAAAAACTGTTGAAAAGATCAAGCGCACGATCCAGGACGTGGGCACGGATGTGTCAAAGATGACCATAAAGAGAAGAATGTGACAGCATGAGCTGAAATGATTTACAAAATGATGCAATCCACAGGCAAGCTTATATTAAAAATCCAGTAGAGGTCTCGGAACAAAGTGGACAGATGAGACAAAGACTGGCCTGTGGGCTTTCAAAGTGGGGCAACTGGTTAAAAGGGTGTCATCCTGTCATGAACCTAGATTGGAATTTCGAAGATTTCAGACATCTATGGCCAATGAGGGGAAGACTGGTTGTTTTGCTGTCTGGATAGACTTTGGCCTACAAATCGTAACTCGTACCAGTTAAAGAGGCCATCATCGAAGCCTCTCAATGTACCACTGGCGAGGCATTTTGATAGGGTTAAACCACAGTCCTGAATAGTCTTGAAACGAATGAAAATGTAGCATTTTATTAACCCTTTAAGACTACTGCAAAATGTGGGCATTTCTGCCCACTACATTGAGCTGCACCCGTCTAAAGAGGCAATCATAGCTTCTGCAGTTGGGTTGCTGCGAGGGCCTGCCTTAGACTGGGCAGAACACACATGAGTCACACATTGAGGTAACTCAGTCTTCTATCTAGAGCCTTCTTCAGCCTACCTTCCATCCCCAGCTGGAAGAGGAGGCTCACCTGAAACTTCTTTGAGGAGAGCAATACCACTCTCAGCCCAGGCCCTGTGCCATCAAGGGGGGAGCTGGTAAAACAGCAGAGGCGGAGCTCCTTACAGCAATCAGGGGTGTACTGACAAGTGTCAGAGAGGCTGCAATAGGACCCAAAGTGCTCCAGTTCCTATTCTCCCCTGCTTCCTGGAAGGCTCCAGGTCCTGTGCTTCAAAAGGCTCTATTTCTTGCACCTAGAAAAGTTCCTGTGCCCTGGAACACTTTATTTCTTGTTCGCCAGAAGGCTCCAGGTCCTGTGCCTTGAGAGGCTCTAGTTCTTGCATCTAGAAAAGCTCCAGTTCCTGTTCCAATTCTTGACCAGGGCACTACTCTTGGCCTTTGCCCTGACCAGGTCTCTGCCCCTGTTCAAGTGTCAGTCAGTGGACTGGGGTTGTCTTTAATTTGTTGTGCCTTCCAGTGGTATTAGCCCTCCCTCTGCTCGGGGGCAATTCAGGGGCACACAATAAGGCGGAGGTTCTCACACAATGTCGATTTGAAAGACTCAGTACTGACTCTCTCAGACCTGACTCCTTCTAGAATTCACTGCTTACCAGATTCAGATCAGGAGGCACATCTGACTTCAGTGGAGATCAATAACTTCTGGTATAAAGACTGGTTGCAAAGCCTGCATATGGGCTAGGAGAGACAGTCCTTTTTTCAGCAATATCATCAATGAACAATCTGACTTTGTTTGCCTTATTGAATTGCAAAGAGGAAACAGCGACAACCAACATGGAGGGATGATTTGATTACAAATTAATAATTAAATAATAATGAGCAAATAATGTGGCAACAAGTTAAGCCTGTACCTGAAAGAGGTGAAGAAAAATGAACTGCTTCTGATTCTTTGAAATATGGAGGCGTGAGCCTTCAGTGGAAATAGGCCGCTCAACTTTACAATATTGCAAACAGTAGCAACAGTAAGAAAACTGCTTCTGAAGGACAGCACCTTACCTTGCTGCAGGAGAATGATGTGAAACATACCACTAAACCAACAGAAAAGTGAATGTTTTCAGGGCCGAAAAAAAGGCTGTTTTAACTGGACAACTCCATTTCTATCAGAACAATTACCAAGGGAAGCTTGTAAGGAAACGAACCTTCGGTAATATTGGTACACTTTAACAATCTGACGTGCAACAATACTTTGTAAGTTAAGGAGCCCTATCTTCCACCCTCATTGCTATCTTACACCCCATCAACATTATATATAATTTCATCTATTTTCACGCCTTCCCCCTGTGTCGTTTAAATAGCAACGGTGCTTGTGAATATATCTACGCCAATAGGCGTGGTGGTCTCGAAATGAGGTGTGTCCAGGTCAATTTCTGGCGTATTGCTATCTTGGAAACAGAAAACACAGGAGCGCCACTGTCTGAAAACAACCTAGACAGACTTCAACAGTTGGACGTTCATTGCTATCTTGGCTTTGAATTGTCAACACAGGCAGGCACCCCCAATTTGCGCCATTGAAATAGCAATCCGCCAAAGTCAGACTGCACCTGGCTGGCTCTTAAAGGGAATGGCGAGTGACACGCTGATTGGTTTATTGCATGTTACGCCCCAAACACACACACTTAGTACATGCCATGTTTTAAGCCACGCAAGGCGTACCTTTCCTGTCATTACGATAGCAAAGACACGCTTACATGCTCTAAATTGTGGTGTGCGGTGGGCGGCTTGAATAAGATTGCTAAAATAGGGCCCAAATTCTATGGCACAGGCCCCCGTTGCTGGCCCAGGTTTGGTATCATCTGGACCCATGCAGATCCAGCCATTGATAGGTTGCAGGGATGGAGCAACCAGGTGGGACCAAACTGATGGAGGTTGAGAGGAAGGAGGGAAATAAACAAGAGGTCAGTGTCTGAAAGCAGCAGAAAGGGCGTGCGAGTCGAGTTCTTTTAGGGCATTTTAGGGCACTAAACCGTGGATTAATTGCGTACGTCACTTTTCTGCAGGCATTTTTGCTAAATAATACGTTTATTGATGTTCATTATTTTCCTTAGTGCACATTGTCATGCAGTCATGGCATTACGCTGTGCAGGAACATCTGCAAACAACTCAAAGCAGTCACGTGACAAAATGAACCACATGAACTCCACATGTGGTGCCAGGAGCAGATAGCTTCCACACCTGCAGCAGGCCGCTCCAGAGTCCACTTAAAGCGAACTCCAAACCACTGATTTCTGGAGGCATACCCATCGGTGCTCTGGACCACCCCAGGGCTCCATAACAGATTTCAAACATACAGAACCTGGCAGATCTGGGTGTGAAAAAAAGTCCTAGTGTGAAAAAACCCTTAAAAGGCAGGTCAAGCTGGTGATTGGGTGGAGTCTCGTGTGTTATGGTTGGCCAGTAGAAGGCCGCGACATAAAAAAGGGAAAAAGGGAAAACCACACAGAATAGGTTTAGATACAATTCACTTTATTTAGAGCTATTATTTTAGTAGTCAGATGTCTAAAGGGTATAAGGATCACCACTCCTGATCCGAGGTCATTTAAGGTCCTCGTGTTCTGAACTGAAGACCACAGAGAGAGAGAGAGATAATGAGCGACAACAGCCTCTCCTAGAGAGCTTAAAATAACAATGGTCAGAGTGCCAATAGTACAACAATACAAGCTATATCCTGGGAGCCAAAATCTGCTAACACTCCCAGGAGTCTACCCTGGATCTGAGCGAGCACCACCACTGCTGGTCCCTTTGAGTTCCTTATAAACCAGCAGGTTTCAATTTTATCCCAGGTGCATCTTCTAATCACTGCACCTCCCACACCTATACCCCTGGTGGCCAGCAGAGGACACACAGGCTGGTAACACCTGGTAGAACCTGTGCAAATGGCTAAACTACAGGCCTGGCATAACATCACCAAAGGAGATACCACACTTTCAGGAGGACTGTATAAAATCTAAAAAAGACAGCAGTCTTATATGTTAAAGGCTGTTCCGGTGCACAAAACACTGCTAACATTCAGTGTTGATGTGTGTCGCCAGTCACTCCTCACTGTTTCTGATTGCCACTCATCATCTCTCTATTACTGCATTAAATTAAACCCAGAAGGGGACTGCAAAAAGCCACAGCAGGGGACAATATGAGTAGAAAATGATTCACTAAATTATTTTGAAAGTTATTATTTCATTAAAGCTACATGAATAGAGTGTACAATTACATTGAATTTAATGTTTGTTGTTTGCTTCTACATGACATAGCATACAGGCTTATGCAGAAGTTAAGGACATCCCTGGTCAAATGACCTGTTGTTGATTTCCAAGTGTAAATAAGTTCACGTTCTCTGCAGAGACACACTTCACACTTCTACACATTCTAAAGCATAAATATGAAAAAAAAAAGGAATGGCAGACTATATGTGCTGTTTTATTGGTGACACTTTATTTGGAGTGGTGAAATAAACACTCATCAGACTCTCAGTAAGATCATCTCAACAATCTCAGTGATGGAGCAGCAGTGGAGAATCTGAATACAGTCAGTAGATAATCAAGAGACCTTTAATGAACTGCATAAATACACTGTGTTTATAATCTGCTGAATCCAGCTGTTCCTTACTGAATGCAGATGTTCATCTGAGAGATCACTGATCATCTAACAAGTCTAATGCAGAGCATCTCAACATCCTCAATTAGTCGTTATAGACCTGCTGCTGCTGACGCCAGTCTGAAACTGAAAATTAACTGGATTAGATTAAGATTAAGGGACCAGGGTAAGTGTTGGGCTTAGGTTTTGGGTTGAGGTTAAGGACAGGATTAGGGTCAGGGTGAGGGTTAGGATTAGATTTTGGATTGAGGTTAAGGTTAAAGTTAGGATTAGGGATAGGATGAATGTTAGGATTAGGTTTGGGCTTGAGGTTAAGGTTCAGATTAGGGCCAGGATGATGGTTAGGATTAGAATTTGCATTTAGGTTAAGGACAGGATTAGGGCCAGGGCGTGGGTTAGGATTAGGTTTTGGATTGAGGTTAAGGTTAAAGTTAGGATTAGGGATAGGATGAAGGTTAGGATTAGGTTTGGGCTTGAGGTTAAGGTTTAGGTTAGGGCTAGGATGATGTTTAGGATTAGGCTTTGGATTTAAGTTAAGGTTAGGACCAGGATGAGAATAAGGATTAGGTTTGGTCTTGGGGTTAAGATTAGGATTAGGGCTGGGATAAGAGATAGGATTAAGTTTTGGATTGAGGTTAAGGTTGGGGTTAGGATTATGGCCAGGATGAGGGTTAGAATTAGGTTTTGGGTTAAGGTTAAGGTTCGAGGTGCCCAATGATTTATGTAGATAATACTATAGGTGATCAACTGTGGGCTGCAAAGGAATTCCTAATATACACAGACATAAAGAGAAGAGTAAAGACATAAAGCTGAAGTTGAAGATGAATGACATGTTGCTTGCAATGTAAGAAAAAGCTAAACTAGCCTATATTAATGACAATTTTGGGTTACTCAAGCTACTTCTAGCCTGAACTCTGTGTTTTCCATAAGTAGGGGGTATTAAAATGGAATTCCATTGATTTTTCACATTTTCTAGTTAAATAGTTAAAGCACATGCTTGCATTCACCCTCACAGTGTGGGTAACATTGAGTGAAATGAAAATGACTGAAATTAGGAGGAAATTAGAAAAAATGGTCTTTGTTCAAGAGAAACTGACGCTTTGATGCTCACAGTTGTGGTGACAGGAGCTGAATGCCTCTAAAAGCTACATCACAAAAAAGTTATTACTCTAAATTGTTATGGATACATTGTCTGATGCCTTAGATGCTGTTTTATGAAAGTTTTTTTTAAGGTTTTGGCCAAAATCAATTATTTTAATTCATAGCAGAGAGAAATATTCCTGTCATGGTTAAAAGAAGGAAGATTATTTTTTGATTTTGCACTATTTTACCCGATAGATAGATAAAACTTTATTGATCCTGAAGGAAATTGCAGCGTCACAGTAGGGACACATATAATTGCACATATCAGGCAAAAGGAAACGGGCGCGGGTGAGCATACTGCATTAATAAGATAAGACAGATATAGGAATAGAGCTGCATATATATATATATATATTACTTGGGAGCAGCAGTTCTCTGGATAGCGCAAAGTAGTTTAATTCTCAGTGATTATTATGATTAGTATATCATAATATCAGCCTACAGTATATAATGAAGGTAGGAAAGTCATAACAGTGAAAGTGTGAGCAGTAGCAGGTCATTTAATACAGCACAGCACGTATTCACACTGTTTACACTGAGCTGTACAGAGTAATTCAGCACAGTTCAGGCAGCAGGAGATCAGTGCTGTATAGAGACTCATTTTAAAGCCTTATTACAGAGGGAAGAGTGATCTCACATGGCGCTCTTGAACACAACGCATCTCTATCAGTCTCTTACCAAACATGCTTCTCTGTTTTTCCAGTGTTGAGTGGAATGAGTTGGAGCTATTGTCCAAAACGGCCAGGCTCCAGAGAAGCCAACTTTACTCCTTCAACAGTGCCTTCCTGTTTTTTGGTGATACAGAGTAGAAGAGAGCGCTCACAACAACAGATTGGTAAAATGTCTAAAGGAGGACCTCAGCCTCCTCATAAAGTATGGACGGGTTAGATCTGGCCTTCCTTGGACACTGTATGAGTGTTACAACTCCAGCCCAGTTTGGTGGTTAAGTGAATACTCAGGTAAGTCCCAACTATCTTTACCTTGGTGTTACATTATTAACTTTACATATAAAAATTCAGAGGATATTTGAGTTCACCGGTTATTTTGGATATATACATGCTGAAGATGTTGAGGAACTTCTGGATATGTCACTGAAAGTGAGCAGCAGTGTGTTCCAGAACTCTTTACTTTAAGAGACACTGTAAAACTGCTACTTACAAGCTAAAAGACATGTTACATTGGCACCACCTGCCTAATACTGTGCAGGGCCGTTGTGCTGCAACAATAGATCCGACCATTCGGGGCATGGACTCCGCAAAACTGTCCTCTCAAGGTGTCCTGTGGCACCAAGACATTAGCAGCAGATCCTTTAAGATCCTTTACGTTTTGAGGTGGAACCTTTCATGAATCACATCTATAAGTCATCCTGTCACCGATTCACTGGTTGTCCTTTCTTGTACCATTTTTGGTAGGTTCTGCCCACTGCATACTAGAAAAAACCCACAAGAAATTCCTGATGTTTTGGAGGTGTTCTAAACTAGGCATCTAGTCTTCACGGTTTGGTTTTTGTCAAAGTGGTTCAGATTCTTATTCTTCACCATTTACTTGCTTTTTTAACACTTTTATCACCTTCAAGACCTGACGGTTCACTTGCTGCCTAATATATCCACCCCTTGACAGATGCCACTGTAGATGAAGATAATCAATGTCTTTCACATCTCCTGTTAGTCGTGCTGCTGTTATGGTGCTGCTTAAACTATGCCATATAAACTGCCATTTGTTTAGTGCCAACACACTTCTAGAATGAAACAGGGGCAGCAGAAATGAGCATTGTCCATTGCAGATGGACGTTTGACATTTGTGGCCTGAACTGAAGACCTACATGCTTAAAAATAAAGAACTTTCAAATGGTTCTTTGAGCAATGCCATAGAAGAACCACTTTTGGTTCCATAAAGAACCATGTTTGTAATAAAAATGCATGGGTGTGAAAGAACCTTCATTTGATGTAGAGGTTTGATGTAGAGGAACATACATCTTTATGGAATCAAAAGTGCTTCTTCTATGGCATCATTTAAAGAACCATTTGAAAGTTCTTTATTTTTAAGAGTGCAGGTCTATTAATCTTGGTTTACCACTGTTGTATACTACATATACATCATCACTGGCAAAAATTGCTGGACATGACAATGGGTATATTTTTCTGAGTCTGTCACAATTTTAAAGTAGTTAAAAACGAAAAACACTGCAACTGAAAACTCGTGAAACACGCTGTTACCGCTACTCCTCTTACTCTGTCTGGATTCACGTGATGCTCGTGTTTAATGGCAACCTGTAGACGAAGTGGCCCTCTACACATGCTTCTCAATTTGAATGGGACTGGTAGCCTGGTAGCCTGCATGAAAATGGAAATTTGAGTAGAAAGCAGTGTTACATATAAACACCTCGGTCTTAATCCATGATCGGAATCAGAATTACAGCCTGTGATTTCTACCAAAGGTCAAGAAGGATCTTCCTTCTTCTGTAAAGTTGTCAAGTTGGAGATACAAGATTTCTGCATGCCTTTCAAAATGTATGCAGCGCCAGCATGACTAAGACAGATAAAAGGATTCCTACAACACGCGAAGAAAAGGGAAACAAGCAACACAAAGAGAGCTGTTCTGTTTCTAAAGAGTGGTAGAGCTCTCTAATGAGGAGCAGTTAAACCTCCTCCAGTAGCCCAATAAACGCTGCAATTAATCCTCCCACATCTCAGAGGGAAAGCAAAGCAGCAAATTCATTACAACTCTAACTACATCTACAAACAAGCTGCGGAAACAAGGCACATGACAGAGTCCTTTAAAATAACGAGGATAAGAGTGTGGAAGCAGAAATTGGATTTGTGGGTAATGCAGTTCCCAAGGCAAAATACAGAGCTTGTTTCAATACCTCGGTAATGAGAGGTTTAAAGTGAACCCTCACCGAGGAGTTCTGCTGTATCGACCTTCGGTTTCCAGGCGGTGGCTGGTATCTTCGGAGTGCACTGCGGCTCCAGAATGTAATTGAACTCGTCTTCATTAAAACAACTTTGCTAATGCCTCTGTGGAACAGATGGAATATATGATGGATGATTATAAATAAGCAGTGGTAAACGAGGGGTGGGATTCTGGTGCTCTCGGAGATTTTCCTATAAAATCATGACCAAAAATATCGGAACCCCTTTCAAGTTTTTTAAGAAATGCACCACTTCTCTAAAACATTAGTGGCAGTTACAAATGCTTTGGTATTTATGTTTATTTGTTTTGTTTGCACTGGAAGGACTTTTTGCACTCGAAAATCTAGCAAGAAAAACGTCAATCTGATTGAATTCCACACAGCACTCCAGAAATGGCCTGGGCAAAATTATTGGCACCCTTTAGAAATGGTAAGAAATCATGAATTAATTATGTGATTCTTCTTTCACTTGTATTTGTAACAGGGACAGGTGCTGGCAATATAGAGTAATTGCCTCAATATAGAGTAAATGATTGAGTTGCCTCAGTCGTTGTGTCTGTGTACCACACTAAGCATGCAGAAAAGAATGAAGAATAAAGAATTGTCTGAGGATTTGAGAACAAAATGGACAATTTTGGACAATTTCTCCAACAATTTTCAAGAGGAAACGACTTCCTAAGACCTACATCCAATGATTCTGACCTTCACCAGTCTCTTCATGTCTTACTACTAATTATGTAAAGCTGCTTTGTGACAACAACAGTTGTAAAAAGCGCTATACAAATAAACTTGACTTGACTTGACTAGACTTAACTTTTCTTATTTGGGATTTGTACAATTTATGAGGACGATAGGATCCACCATTGTAAAAGCGTCATGAATCTGTCATAGAGAGAAAATTCTAAGTAGGATAGTGATGAATAAGGTTAGACTGAGGGTGTCAGTAATTGTGTCCAGTCCAGTTCTGGAGTGCTGTGTGAAAGGTGTGTTTTTTGTGTTGTCCCAGTGTAAACTGGAAATATCAAAGCATTTCTACTAAGAGAAGTGATGCATTTTTTATTACAAAAAAATGTATTTAATGTTTAGGGTTGAACGGTGTCCATGTTTTATACAGTTTCTAAATATGTCCATGTCCATAGGAGGACCTCAGCCTCCTCATAAAGTATGGACGGGTTAGATCTGGCCTTCCTTGGACACTGTATGAGTGTTACAACTCCAGCCCAGTTTGGTGGTTAAGTGAATACTCAGGTCCCAACTATCTTTACCTTGGTGTTACATGATTAACTTTACATATAAAAATCCAGAGGATATTTGAGTTCACCGGTTATTTTGGATATATACATGCTGAAGATGTTGAGGAACTTCTGGATATGTCACTGAAAGTGAGCAGCAGTGTGTTCCAGGACTCTTTACTTTAAGAGACACTGTAAAACTGCTACTTACAAGCTAAAAGACATGTTACATTAGCACCACCTGCCTAATACTGAGCAGGGCCCTTGTGCTGCCACAATAGATCCGACCATTCGAAGCATGGACTCCGCAAAACTGTCCTCTCAAGGTTTCCTGTGGCACCAAGACATTAGCAGCAGATCCTTTAAGATCCTTTACGTTTTGAGGTGGAACCTTTCATGAATCACATCTATAAGTCATCCTGTCACCGATTCACTGGTTGTCTTTTCTTGTACCACTTTTGGTAGGTTCTGCCCACTGCATACTAGAAAAAACCCACAAGAAATTCCTGATGTTTTGGAGGTGTTCTAAACTAGGCATCTAGTCTTCACAGTTTGGTTCTTGTCAAAGTGGTTCAAATCTCTAAGAGAAGTGATGCATTTTTTATTACAAAAAATTTTATTTAATGTTTAGGGTTGGACGGTGTCCATGTTTTATACAGTTTCTAAATAGCGCAGATGGTTCTAAATTTATGTGATTTTAAAACTGAAAAACAATCAAATACTACGTTTGCTCACAAAGTAAGTGAATACTGTGCAGAATTTTAGATTACTTATTCAATAAATGTTAAACCGTCTGAAGTCGGATAGTTACATAGATAGTTACGGATAGTTAACTGCTCTGAATCAGGAGAGAGAAGCTGGTTAGCATTAGCTTAGTTCTGGCTAATAGAAACCCATCTTATAAACCTTCAGAAGAGAATGATTCAGATCGAGCGACTGCTGTTGAAAAGGCAGAACGCCATGGCTTTGGATCTGTAGTCACTCGCAAAGCTAGTCTTTGCTTAACTAGCTTCGATACAGATCCAGCAAGTATCACACAGCCCAGTGCACATGCTGTTGACTAGTGTTGACGCTAAAAGCAACTGGTGTTGGAAGAAACAGAAAAGGTGAAATGAGGCCAATTCTGTTGTGTTTGGACTTTGTAGGCTTAGGAAAGTTAGCTAGCAAGCTAAACACCACAGCACAGGCCATGTTCCAGCTAGCTGAGGCCCAAATCTTAGAGCACAAAGTGAATGAGAGTGAAAGGTGAAAGACTCTTTTAGTAGACTCTGGTTCATCCAGGATTGCTTGCTCTCCCTTTTAATCAAACTCAGCATGTCACTAAACTCGCAACTAAGATGGGCTTGGGACCTGTTTTTTTGGGGGTTTTTTTTATCATGACAGTCACTATCATTGAGCACCCACAGTGCCCCCACCCTGTGGTTCATCAGACACGTCTTCGTTTTGATATATCGTCCTCATTTCTTTTAAGAAATATCACAATATATACAGCACTACCATTATACCCCCCCGGCTCTAGCAGGGGTGCCAATATATTTGGACATGACTGTACTTTTGCACTGCATAGCAGTAGTCAAGAAAAAATTGATTCCAGACTCGAAGCTGCATCAGCTCCACAAAAGACACGTGGAACTGACTCGACACTTTAGACATAATTGTTCATTCTGAAGTGGCAAACCTGTCTAACTGCTCGTCTCCTTCTGATGCTCACTTTCCCCAACACTGACATCCCAATCAGCCTCGGAAGTGCCTACACTTTCATTCTTCGCTTTTCCCAAACTTTTCCGTCTTCCTCCAATACCTTCAACCTTTTTTTTCTTCCTGGGTTGTTCTCAAAGTTCCCGAGTTCTCAAAGGAGAGGAGCTGTCCGTCAGCCTCCAAGAAAATCAAGTCAAAGAGGAACAAATGTACCCCTAATCACCTCCTTTCTTCAGCACAGCAGCAGAGAGACTTCAGACGGTGAGTGTGAGTGTGTGGCAGCAGTGACTCAGTCCTGATCTTCAAAAGCAGAATGATGTAAGAGCAGGTTGGAGATTTAAGCTGTGTGAGAGCAGAATATAACTTTTCCAGTGGGTGGTTCCAGTACTAAAATGAGAGTCAATGCAGAAAAATTTTAATCTTATTCTATCTGCTCTCGCTACCCTTAAAACGAAAGAGTGAACCGATCATTCACTCTCTCACGGCACTCACAGCAATAACGGCTGAATAGTGCGACCCTACTGTCCAGTTCTTTCTTTAAAAACATATTTTACAGCATAAAGAAGAAATAAGAGCAGTGAGAGGTTTTACTGACCATCAGAGAGAAATCTCTTTCTCAACAAACCCAAGACTAAACCCCAGCATGACTGCACAGCGAAAGTGGATTCCACTTCCAGGCAGGTTCTACCCCGTTGCTACATGGTTACAGGGACCATGGTTTTGCTATGGTGTTGCTAGGTGGCTGTTACGTGGTTGGTAGGTTTTTGCTATGGTATCCCAGGTGGCTGCTATGGTGTTGCTAAGTGGTTGCTAGGTGGTTGCAACAGTATTCCAGGTGGTGGCTATGGTATCCAAGGTGTTTGCTATGGTGATACTAGATGGTCGCTATAGTATCCCAGGTGTTTTCTATGGTGTTGTTGTGGTATACTGGATGATTGCTATGTGCTTGCAAGTGTTTGCAATGCTGTTGCCCAGTAGTTGCTAGATGGTTACTATGGTGTTGCTAGGTGGTTGCTAGATGGTTGCAATGCTATTGCCAAGTGGTTACTAGGTGGTTGCAACAATATTCCAGGTGGTTGCTTTCATGTTGCTATGTGGCTGCAATGGTATCCAAGGTGTTTGCTATGGTGTTGATAGATGGACGCTATAGTATCCCAGGGGTATTTTTTATGGTGCTATGGTGTTTGTTATGGTGGTCTATTGAGCGGTTGTTGTGGTATACTGGATGATTGCTATGTGCTTGCAAGTGTTTGCAATGCTGTTGCCCAGTAGTTGCTAGGTGGTTACTATGGTGTTGCTAGGCGGTTGCTAAGCATGTGCCATGGCATCCCAGGTGGTTGCTAAGGTATCCCAGGTGTTTGCTATGGTGTTGCTAAGTGGTTGCTAGATGGTTGCAATGCTATTGCCAAGTGGTTACTAGGTGGTTGCAACAGTATCCCAGGTGGTTGCTATCATGTTGCTATGTGGCTCAGATGGTCGCTATAGTGTCCCAGGTGTTTTCTATGGTGCTAAGGTGTTTATTACGGTGGTCTGTTGGGCGGTTGTTGTGGTATACTGGATGATTGTTATGTGCTTGCAAGTGTTTGCAATGCTGTTGCCCAGTAGTTGCTAGGTGGTTACTATGGTGTAAGTGTGTGCCATGGCATCCCAGGTGGTTGCTAAGGTATCCCAGGTGTTTGCTATGGTGTTGGTAAGCGGTTACTATGTTATCCCAGGTGGTTGCTATGGTGTTGCTATGCGGTTGCTAAGTGTGTGCCATGGCATCCCAGATGGTTGCTAAGGTATCCCAGGTGTTTGCTGTGGTGTTGCTATGTGGTTACTATGTCATCCCAGGTGGTTGCTATGGTATCCACACTAGTGGGCAGCTAGTCTGACACTGGGCTAACAGTGTGGTGGGTGGCTGCTGGTCTGACGCAGGTAAAGCAGACCCAAGAGGTCAGTCTTCTAACCAGAGAATGGTGGGACTGATCAGAGTGTGGCTTATTACTCAGGCAGGTCTGACTGTAGCAGACTGCAAGTTGAGTCTGGCAGCTACAGGACGGAGAGTCTCCTAACAGGCCTACCTCCACATGTATCCTATGTGCAATGCAACAGATAGGCCTGGGCAGGAGGGTGAGGTAATCAGATATCGGCAATGGCCAACAAGTAACTTCAACGGCAATACTCACAGTCTTGAGCTGGATTTTTCAGCAGGGCGGTTCTACTGTTTTGTTATATTGGAAAATAATCAGAATGGACTGGTTTACATCATTCATGACTTGTTCAGGCCCGACATGTTGGGTTGGATCACAAGAATGAAAAGGTTAAACCAGTGCTTCTGCTCAGACCACCTGTCACAAATTTCAACTCCATTTCTGAGCCCTGCTGCCTACACTCAATCAGCGTCAATCACCCACACCTTCCTTTTCCTCATGTACTTCGACCCGTATGCATAAACACACACGCTACACACACACACACCCTCAGTAATCAGTGAGCAGTTATCACAGTTCATTAATAATGCATTACAACTGCTTTGACAGGCCGACACCCAATCCTGGAACAACTCAATACACGTCTTCCCGCAGAGACCGTTCCACATGACCCACGGCAAACATTCACCCCACGACAGCTGACAACTAGTACACCTGCAGAGCGAACATGACCCCAACACACACTGTCAAAGCCCATCCACACATTACACACAGCAGAACGAAGGTATAATTAAATGACCTTTTCTTGAGCTGAAAAGCAGCCTTCACGTTTTCAGCCATTTCATGTGAGCACTAATGCACGAGCAGACTCAGAAAAGAGGGAGACAGACCCGAGCTAATATTCCACTTAGATCTAGGCTTTGAAAAAAAGAGATGGAGATAAAACTGAGCTGACATGACGTTTTAATTTCACTCTTATCCCTTCCATCTCTGAGGCATCACTCTCTGTTATACTGTATATATATATATATATATATATATATATATATATATATATATATATATATATAGAATCAAAGTCTGTAAAACTATATTTGCCTATATTTGACTGCTAAAGCACCAATGGACCATACAAGCCAAGACCAGGCCTTTAAAGCTGAAATCAGAGCAGCTACATCAGAAAAAAAATCACATAGCATCACAATTACCCAATCCTATTTTGAAAACCCCAACCCCTGTAATGTATGTCTCCCCCACCAACAGAGTCACAGGATTTGATCTATTATCTAAAAGATTTGATATTTTCTAGAAATGTTACAATATGGAATATTGTAACGGATAACAACACTCAGTCGTTGATTAACGGATCAAATAATTTTTCAGATCAGTTCAAATAAACAAAT
The DNA here is from genome assembly GCF_030463535.1 of Salminus brasiliensis. NCBI lineage: Eukaryota > Metazoa > Chordata > Actinopteri > Characiformes > Bryconidae > Salminus > Salminus brasiliensis. The sequence continues at coordinate 43,615,466 of NC_132881.1, forward strand.
ATACAAATGTAAGGCAGTAATTTTAACATTTAGTTTGAAGGTATTTTGTGTTTTTGCATATTTTACTGCTTTCTGTCTATTAATGACTTTTATCTTGACATGGTCTGTTTGTATTAGTAACTTATTTTGACATGGTCTGTTTGTAGTAATTACTTACGTTAAGATTGTCTGTTTGTATTAGTGACTTAATTTGATGCCGATTTCATCCATGATTTTTATTTTTCACATAGTTTTTTTTTTGTTTAGTGACTTATATTGAAACTGATTTTATCTGACTTTTATTTTGACAGTGTTTCTTTGTATTAGTGACTTATATTTTAACAAAATGTTTGTATTAGTGACTTTTATGGTGATACAGGTATCCAAGGTGTTTGCTATGGTGTTGCTAGGTGTTGCTAAGCGGTTACTATGTTATCCCAAATGGTGTTGCTATGTGGTTGCTAAATGTGTGCCATGGCATCCCAGGTGTTTGCTATGGTGTTATATTGAAACTGATTTTATCTGACTTTTCTTTTGACAGTGTTTTTTGTTTAGTGACTTATATTTTAAGTCACTTAAAATATTTTATTTTATATTTAAAAAAAATTTGTGACTTTTATTGTGACACAGTCAGTTTGTATTAGTGAATTGTGTAATGAACTTCTTTACTTTTAAGAAAGAGTATAGTCGTACTGTTAGTAATGTTAGTGGTAATAGTCTTCGTTAATATGGACAAAACCCCACCTTACACCTTTATTATCTCTAACAGACTGGTAATGGAAATATTAACTCCTGGGAATTTCCATAGGAACAAAATTGTGCAATGGGAAATACTACACAGGTAAAAATAATGCACTATGTGTCCAAATGTTTGTGGTCACCTCTTCTAATGAAGAAGGCATTTAGCTACATTAATTTACAAACATTGCACAAGTTTTTGCTATGGTATCCCAGGTGGTTGCTATGGTGTTGCTAAGTGGTTGCTAGCTGGTTGCTATGGTATTGCCAAGTGGTTACTAGGTGGTTGCAACCGTATCCCAGGTGGTTGCAATCATGTTGCAATGTGGCTGCTATGTTATCCCAAGTGGTTGCTATGGTGTTGCTAAGCGGTTACTATGTTATCCCAAGTGGTTTCTATGGTGTTGCTATGTGGTTGCTAAATGTTTGCCATGGCATCCCAGGTGTTTGCTATGGTGTTGCTATGTGGTTACTATGTCTATGGCTTTTTACTGACCTGCACCAAAGTGGTGGAACGAACTTCCCCTGGGTGTCCGAACGGCCGAGTCGCTCGCTGTCTTCACACCCAGACTGAAGAGCCTCCTTTTCAGAGAATATTTGGTCGAATAGCAGAGTGGTCACCTTACTGACTGAGTCTAAACTTATAGATATCTTTGAACTATTACTCTATTCTAACTAGCTGAGGTTTTTCTTGGGTAAAAAGCAAAGCACTTTTGTAAGTCGCTCTGGATAAGAGCGTCTGCTAAATGGCGTAAATGTAAATGTATATTGTGTCTATCACATAAAAACCTCATATCTCTATTTTTTAATTAATTGACACAATTTAAAACTGATAGTTCTTTACATCGTGTAAAGATTTCGTGGTGACCAATAGAAATGCTCCAAAAATGGCCTGGAATAAAATTTTACATTGACTTCCACTGAAAAGGAAGAGGGATTTTTCCATCTCCTGTTAATCTGGGGCAGCTTTGAAGAGATCTTTAGCGTGACGGCGACGACACACTTTTGTTTTGGAAGGCCACTACCAAGACAAATTCTCAGACACTCTTCATTTCTGTTGCCTCGAATATGTACTAAATGTAGACACCATGTGTCGAATCGATTGAGGAATTCTGAGAATCATTACAGCCCAAATCCCGTCTCTATAATTATAACACAAAGGGTAAAATTATTAAGTGTACCAGACAAATCCATCTGACAACCAGTTAAGATTCACTTAAACGGTCATTGACACAGTCTGGATGGCTGCATTAGCATATGTAATATGGGGCCACATTAGCATATGCTATGCAGGAGTTTATTAGCATGCATTATCTACACAGCCAGAAGAGGAGCATGGAGGGTCAGGGTTTCATTCAAATGGATGCAGAATCATATTGCTTGCTGGCTTCGCAACAAACAAGGGACGACGATTGTGTTTGTCAGACAATTAATCACTGCATGCTTATGAAAAAAACATGTCAATAGGTTTGCTTTGAAATAAGAATGGAATATGAATTCTAATCATTTGTCAACATGAGCATGAGGACCAGCGGCGTCCTGTGGGTGATATATACAAACATCTTCGCGTGGGTGGATGCAAACAATGTTGTGTACATTCAGAGACACACTGTCACGCATTTGAGCCACACAAAATCAAGCTTCAGCTCCAGACGTTATTAATTCTAGTTAGAGTGCCTATTTCTGTCATCCAGGTGACCCAGAGTGACCTATGAGGACTAATAAACGCGTGCCAATCAAGGATAACGAGTTCATTTAACACTAATGGCAGTTTTAAAAGAGTCTGATGATTTCAGAGATGGGAAGAAATGGGAATGAGATATATATATATATAGGCCTGTCACGATAACTATGTTCTCAGCTTATTGTACTATATATGACCTTGGTGATTTTTGCTAACCTCAATAAGCTTATATATATATATATATAGGCCTGTCACGATAACTATGTTCTCAGCTTATTGTACAATATATGACCTTGGTGATTTTTGCTAACCTCAATATTGCCCATTGTGTTCATTTGCATGTATGCGTTGCTTATATTGTGTTCTTTCCTCTGGTCTCTACTGGAGGCAAGGAGGAGTCTATGAGTCTATCTATCGTGCAAAATGAGCGGCTTGACTGTGCATGCGTCGGAGAAGGCGTGTGCTAGTCCGTCCCCACTGATGACGGAGGCATCGCGTAGATGGGGGGGGGGGGGGGGGTTACGCATTGGTTTGGGTTGAGTAATTGGCAGTCTAAATTGGGGAGTAAGTGTAGAATTTTTGAAGTGTAGAAATCGTATATGTAATAACACCATTACTGACAATTATCTACTTTTTTTATTATTATTTATTCTATAATTATCCCCCACAAAGACCTCAGTAAATTGGCTGTGTGCACAAGTGTGCCAGAACAATTTCTCAGCCCTTAGAGAAGATGCCTTCATTTCACAAGCTATCAAAGAGCAGAGCTGAACACGCTTCAGAGAGAATCTCCCCGGGTTGATTGTGTTTCCCAGCATGCACACACACACACACACACACACACACCTGAGAGAGCAGCACTGTGGAGCGCAGTGGAGAATATTCCTTTCTCTGTCTTTTTAGATTTTGACGCTCTGTCTGCCAGGTACAGTTGGTGAGTTGCAATGTCAGAAGTCAGAGGAAAACAAATGACAGAAGTCATCGCTTCAGCTCGGAGTTATACAGACGTGTTTAGGATAACTATGAGGCCACACTCTACAGTGACTCCAGACTGAGGAGAGAAGTTTTGACATCTGTAATAAGATTCTAGGCACAGTACCTGTAGACCTTTCAAATAAAGTTCTGAATTTGGACTCTGTCAAACTTTCCGGGATGATGCCGAATAGATTTCCACTCTAAACACTGTGGAGAAAAGTCAGGCTGATGGTAAATAAGAAAGCATTGCGCAAGACCATCATTTCATTTCACAGTTCTGAACCAAGGGCAACACTCTGTGATCACTTTAATTCTCCGTTACCAAAGAAATTTCCCCATAACACAGGTTCTCAGATATTAAGAAGCCACTAATGAAAATTCCTTACAATGAAAGCTTGAAGACATCTGCCAAACATAGTCTGTACTGAGGGAAAGCATCTACTGTGGCTATCATATTTACTTATTTGTTTCTAAAGCTGCTTCACATTTACATTTAAGGCCTTTAGCAGACGCTCTTCTCCAGAGAACAAAAGAGCTTTACTGTTTACTCAGAAAAGACCCTTAGCTAGTTTGTATTGGCAAGAATCCAAAAGATACCTCTAAGTTTAGACACTACTAAATACAAAAAGATTTCGCCCAGAGACTCTTGGAAGAGGAGGGTCTTCAGTCTGGGATTGAAGACAGCAAGCATTGGACTCTGACCTCAGCTAGTTTAAATAGACTAAAAATTCTAAGATATCTATAAGTTTAGACTCAGTCAGTAAGGTGACCACTCTGCTATTCGCCCAAGTACTCTCAGAAGAGGAGGGTCTTCAGTCTGGGTTTGAAGACAGCGAGCGTTGGACTCTGCTGTTCGGACACCCAGGGGAAGCTCGTTCCACCACTTCAGTGCAGGACAGAAAAAAGCCTGGACGCTCGTCTTCTGTGGATCTTAAAGGATGGTGGGTCGAGCCGAGCCGTACTTGCAGCTGGAAGGGCTCTCGGTGCAGATCGGCTTTTGACGATCGCCATCAAGTACGGAGGGGCTGGCTGGTCCACTCTTGGCTTTGTAGGCCAGAGTCAGGCTTTTGAATCTGATGACCTGGGCAGCAGCTACAGGAAGCCAGTGAAGAGAGAATGCAGCAGAGGAGGAGCTGAACATGGCTGAACTTAAAAACGTTGAAGACGACCCGTGCCACGTTCTGGATCAATTGCAGGTGGGCAAAGACGACCTGCCAGAATGGAGCTGCAGTAATCGAGTCTTAAATTGACAAGAGACTGAACGAGCACCTGGGTGGCTTTCTTTAGGAAGGAAAGGTCAAATTCTTTGGATCTTGTAAAAGAGAAATCGGCATGACCGGGTCTGATTTGCAGAGGACCAAGCACCGAGACTTGCTTTCACACTGAACACGGCAAATTTGACGGGATGCACGGTACAGACAGATTTTCGCTCAGCAGCAAGTGCCTAGACTCAGCACAGCCAATCAGTGAGCAGTGGGTGTGTCTTGTAGTTTTCCAGCTAACGTCCATATGGGGCCTGTCGGTTATTAAAGCAGCATTATGTATTGCAGAATTGACATTGTTTGCTATTGGGCTCCCTCTACAGGTGGGGAGTGTAATTCACTTTTACTCCACTGCTGTAAAAACAAATCATGCTTTGAGCTCTCTTTAATAGACAGCTGTACATTTTGTTGACAAGCTGAGAGATACAGACCCGGTATTTGAGAGGTAAAGAAGCATGTAGACTGAGGGGGTAGAGTGATATAACAGGATTTTACACTATTTCGACTCGAGTTATGCAGAGGTCTGGTGCAACTTCACCTGGGTTACATAGTGCAGAAGCAGCGATCTGGCCTGGAGTGGCAATGGCAATGTGGATATGCATTTATCTTCAAGCTTTTGGAAATGCAAAGAGCTTTAAATTGTCTTAATTTATCTTAATAAACAGTGAGGCATTCTGCATTGCCTTGTTAGAATCCATCATTTGTTGTGCAGCAGGTGACCCGACACAAACCATTCTCTGTCATGCTGATCCAGGTGGATCTAGTCCCAGTCTTGTATGAGCAGATGTATGTATGAGCAGATATGTACATGGAAATATATACCCCATAGAAATAACATAGGCAACAGCTAATCCACACTTTTTTTAAATAGCAAACAGCTAATAGCTGTGCTCAAATGTCATCTACAGAAAGCTGGAGAGCTGGAATTCTTCAAATTAGGGATCTACAAATATTGTTATTGTTTTTATAATCGCATTTTGCATTTTGGCACAGCATGACTCTCTCAACTGGAGCTGACAGAATCTGAAGTCTTAACTCCAGGTCCAGTCCAAATAAGTTTCCTACTGTACCGGATTGTTAGATAATTAGGCACATTTATTACCAGGGATAAATGAGAGCGTGCTGGCTAGCAGGCAGTAGAGAGGAAAATTAAGAAAATGGTTCAGACTGTAGCGGGTAATGAAGACGTGACTTTTTTTAGTTTACCGCGCGCCTTGCCATAAATCAGTGTTCAGCAGCTCGAAAACTTTGATCTCTTCCCCGTTCTCACTTCTATCCAGTGCCAGCAACCTGCTCGGGGGGGCCTGATTGGACAGATTGATGTTTTTTTGTTAACTTTGTTACTGTTTTTATAATAATTCTTTTTAAGAGATAAGATAATCCTTTATTAGTCCCACAGTGGGGAACTAATCACAGCAGAAAGGGATAGCAAGACACTCAGTTACAAAAATGTAGATAAATAATTTACACTATATATACAATATAAATAAAAATTAAAAAGACAATAACAATATTATTTACTGATTATTTACAGGTAATTACAAATGACTCTTAATTGCACATGTGTGTGTGTGTGTGGGGGGGGGGGTATTGCACATAGTATTTTTGCATTGGGGATCTCTGTTCCCTGAACATGTGTGTAGTTAAGTGTGTGTGTAGGTGGTCCGCTGGGAGGAGTGCTGGTCGTGGAGTCTGACGGCAGCAGGAAGGAAGGACCTGCGATACCCCTCCTTCACACACTTGGGGTGAAGCAGCCTGTCACTAAAGGTGCTGCCCAGTGCTGCCAGAGTCTCATGCATGGGGTAGGAGCTGTTCTCCAGCATGGATGCCAGCTTGGCTGTCAATAATACTCATTAATAGTTTGTAGAAACAATGCCAATGTCACTAATGATATTAGGAATAAAACAAATATTTACATTTATTTATTTATGTATTTATTTATTTATTTTATGAAACCTGTCTTAGACTTTACTTATTTTCATAGAACATTCAAATATTGTAAATAATATTCAACACTGTCGTGATTGGGCAAGGATGCAACGTGGGATGTAAGCCAAAAACAAGAACAGATAAGAAACATAAAACAAGATAAACAGACAGACAGAACAGGACTGGAGCAAACTGAGAACAACCATGAACGGACGTGTAGAGACGCACAAGACCAGACGAAGGAGCGCTGAAACTAAGGCTATGTTCAGACTGCCAGCCCAAATGCAGAAAGGCAGAAAGGACAATGGCAGGGAAAAGTGTGACAAACATAATATGTGATAAAATATTGCAGAGGGACTACAGCTGAAAATGAGCCAATTTGGCACATTACCAGATTTAACTTTGATTAATGCACACAGTGCCTGTAAATCTAAACCCAATAAACTGAAGTAAAAAGAACTGATTCGACAGTTGCAGCTGGGGCTGCTGTGCTGGTTTTAGGTATACCATGGTTTTTAAAGTGATGGCTTAATAACGGTATTGAAAAACAAATGGTACTATTTTTAGTATTTTAGAGCTTAAAAAAACCCAAGCAATCAATCAGTTAAAAAGATCAGTCCACAGATTATTCAATATATTGAATAATAATGCCTAGTTGGGGGCTGAGAGTGGCTCAGCGGTCTAATGTGACACCACTATCGCCGGGCCATCCAGCTTTGCCATCAGCAGCCAGAGTATGATTGAGCACAATTGGCCATGCTCTCTCCATCTCTCCACAAATTCAAATTTATTTGTATTTTTTATTTATCATAAAAGCTCTTTATTGGGTCGAGACGAAGAAACCTTGAGGGGAACCAAGACTCAAAAGGGGAACCCATCCTCCTCAGGTCGACACCGGATAACAACAATAAAAATATGGGTAAGCAAGGGCAGCCAACCACAAATTGACTAGCATCAGCAGCAAGCAGACAACAGGGGCAGCTCAGCACATATAGATGGCGCTCTCTCTCCCCATTCACTCTTAAGCGATGTTGGCTGGCACAGGCGTCTGGTAGCATGGTGTGGTGTAGCTGGGGCCCTGACCCTTTCCTCTGAGTGTGTCGGCTGTCCGGCGATTCCGCATTGGCGGAACAAGAGGTGGTGGTTGGCTTTGCATGTATTGGAGGAGTCAATTACCCTCCTAGGAGCATTGCTAGTGATGGGGGGAGCTACAAACGGGCGGGTTAAGTGGCAATACCAAATTGGAAGAAAAAGGGGGAAAAAACCAAACATTATTTGGATACAATAAAAATAGTTCAGCTTCACCTGAAAATCCTGTAAAACTATGAGATTTAATATTTTCTGAGAAGGGTTGCAGCCCTATTTCAGGTTACATTAGCTTACCCATCACTGGAAGAAAAAATGTGCAGTTTTGACACACGCGAGTTGCTTATAGTGTGATGTAGCAGGCATCACAGAGCACTTCAGGTATGCTGCATGCACTGCCTGGCTTCTGGTGTAAAATATTCTAGAGAAAGTCTAAAAACCTGGAGGGGAGCAGCCGAGATGGCCAGCAGACAGCAGTTAAGCAGAGATAAGGCCTCATTCACTCCCTTACAGTGTAGCAGCCTCCCCTGGCATTTCACCGTTCCCTCATTAAATCAAAATGCACTGCTGTATTAATGGCCTGTCAGCACTGTTAACATTTATTTCATGTGAATTCATTCAAACCGAGGGGTTTTTACAAATGGCACAGCTCCCACCGATCGCGGCGTGAAAAATTAGCCTTGTGTTTTCCCCCCACGCTCCTCCGTGAATTTCAATCAGCAACACGTACGGCCTGCACCTTTGCGCAGAGGATTATGAAAAATGGCTACATTTAAGATTTTCAGAAGTATTCCTGCCTCTTTTGTTCGAGGCCACCGGCAATGTGATGGGAAAGCTAATATGTGAAGATGTGTACAGTGTATTAATACAGTGGTGCTTCTAGCTTGTACGCTGCCCCCCTCCCTCTATTCGGCCCCCTCTCCTTTGACCCCTGACTCCTCCAATGAAAAAAGCTTTCTGCAATAACTGTAATTGTTATTCTGATATTTGGAAAGAAATTAATATTCATAATGTGACTTTTTACAATACAAAATTACAAAAAATACAACATTACCTTACCTTTACTCTCTGCTTGTATGATTTAGGCTATCCTGCCTATATTCCTGCCGGGAGCATTTTCCAATATGGGGCTTTTAGCCTGTCAGAGTAGCCTACCTTCTGTTTTATTAAGGCAGGTTTACCTATAAATATATCACGCTTTCACAAGGTTGCCCAACTTAACAGAACACTGGTCATGTGAAGGCCGACCTGTTTTCCCCCCAATCCTGGCATTTTTATTTAGCTTATGTCTAGCTAAAAAAAGAAGAAAAAGAAATAGGCTTTCCTGGTTGACGCCAGAAAAGTGTGCTAAGCGAATGGGCCGTTCTGCTGGTGATGATGAGGGGATGAGTGCCCCCCCCGGAAAAATAAAGCCTATGGTCTGCCGGCAGGATGAAAGGTTGATGAAAGTGTTATTACAAGCTTCTGTTCCTAAAGAATAGCCCCACCAGTTTGTACAGAAGTCCCTGTAGTTAGTGAGTAGTGAGTAATACACCTTAGTGTGTAATAAGCCTTGCTGTGTTTAGGGGTTAAACCCAGCACTGTATAAATCTCTTAATGCAGTTTTGGGGTAAATTTTCCTTACACAGTGTTCCAACAACTAACAAATAAAGCCTCAATAGTCACTGAATAATTATGGCCCTCTGAACACTACAGTACCCAAAGCACAATGGAAAAGGTGAACCAGCACAATTGTATTTTAAATAGAGAGAGAAAAATAACATGGAAAGCATTAGTAGAACTGCTTCATGATTGAATGATGATAATCCTGGCGATAGGGTTTAGCATATATTCATGCAGTCGCCTACGCCGCCTCATTTGCTCCATTCAGTAAAGGCAGTAAAGTGCAGGTCTCTCGGCCATATTTATGAGGCTGTGTGTTTCTTCATTTCGTGAATACCCAAGTCGTTCTGCATTGGCACTTTCTGATGGGAGGTGCAGAGTGCTGACAACAGTTTAAATTGATTTCAGGAGCGGGGAGACAATCCATTTCCCCTGAGCCGATAGCAAAGGACGGGGGGAAGGGGGTGGGCATTCAGGAGTTGACAGCGCTTTCCCATTTCCAAAGACAAACATGCTCATAAAACTGTATTTTCAACTGCTGATGCACAGTAATGATAAAATTGCAGCGCGGGATTGACTCGAAACCACATATCAGACCTTTCAAGAGGCGGCAGACGAGACAGCCTGCGCCGGCTGAAAGATGTTCGACAGGAAAAAAGGAAAAAACCCACAGGATCTGAGAGGATTAATTAATGACGTTATCGAGTCCTAGGGCCTCCTTCCTTCCTCACTTCAAAACAAAGCTTGACTTTGTTTCTGGCTGATAATTAGAGCAGCACTCCTGTGATTTTGTTTCTCCAGTCCTGCGCGAAGTGTTTCATTTGCTTGTTGGGTTTCCGCTCTGTTTTTTTCAATGGTTTATTCAGAACACAATCCCGTCTGAGAGACTTGTGTCTTCCTTCGTTGTGTTATCAGTTGTTTTCCCAAAGAGCATTATTAAAAACGAACTTCCGTGGAATAGAAACACACACCTGAGGAATTTCTGGAAGGTGGAAAAAGAAAAAAAAAAAATACTCAAAAAAGCCTGACTCAAAACAGGCTCACTTAGGATTCACTGAAGGCCTTGAAAGAGTGAGAGGCATTAAATATCCTCTGCATAATAAACCCCACAAAAAACGTTGAAAAACGAACGTACAGAATCCAGACTGTGGTACTCAATGGAATTTGGATTTCCAGTTGATTGCAGCCATCTTCACACTTTAGACCCGTAAGGTTAAATCTGCATCGGAGTGCTACCGTACCATTTTCTATATTATTATTAATATACACCAGATTTCTACATTTACGTTACATTTACGGCATTTAGCTGACGCTCTTATCCAGAGCGACTTACAGGGTTACTCGTATTACAGAGGAGGGCCAATGTAGTGTTAGGAGTCTTGCCCAAGTACTCTTATTGGTGTAGTGCAGCATAGTCACCCAGACCAGGAATCGAAACCACAGTCTCACAGGTGGTGTGGAAGCTCACTGGCAGGTAGTGGTGTTATCTGATGCACCACATCAACCACCATTAAATTTCTGTGCATTTAATGCAGAAAAAGCACTCTCAGGTTTGATCAGCCTGAGTGGATCAAAGGCCACAGAAAAGTTTGGCCAAGGTCAAATAGATGAGCTTTGAAGGTTCTGGGATCAGGAGCCTGTTTCACACATACTCTCAATCTCATCGTGGCGTGAATGAAGAGGCAGCATGACTGCTACACACAACCACAGATGTAATTTGTGGACACACACATACACACTAGCTAGCACATACAGGGATATAGTGAGCACATGTATCTGGGGGCAGGCAGCGGGCCCAACAGTGGCAGCTTGCTGAATCCGGGTATCGAACCAACAATTCTATCATCAATAGCAGTGGACAGGTAAGGTAAGCAGTGGACAGCCAGGGCATTTTAGGGGATAGTGTACTCTAACTCTGAACCTTGTAGATCTTTCCTTTAGAGAATTACAGATAAAGCCAAAGAGTGTGGTGAGTACAAATTTCCACACCATTAAAACTAAAAAGGACTGGTACAGGTTTAACAGATTAACACTGGAAGTCTCAGTTTCAACTGTGAGGAGATGACTTGGAGCTGCAGGTTTGACGGGTGGAGTGGCGAAAGGTAAGAAAGTCATTGCTAAGATGGTAAAATCAGAAAAGCAGGCTTGCCTGGGTCATGCAACACTGCCAGTAAACTACTGAAAATATTAGGGGGTGTTCTAAAACTTTTGACTGGTAGTGTACGTTTGTGTGGTTAAAACGAGTAATAATTACTGTGGATCTTGGCTTCTCTCTCCCTCTTGCACTAACCTGTAAACAGACCCTTAGGAACCAAAAGAGTCAAATGAGTTTATGATGCATATTTGGTGACAATAACTGCAATAACATCCACAGGGTCAGTAGTGGGTCAGTGTTAGGGTCAGTCGTGGGTCAGTAGATGGAGCACTGGGTCATTGATGACAGAGTTATGGGTTCGATATCTGGGGTCGCCAAGCTGCCACTTTAGCAAGGCCCTTAACCCCCTCTACACCCCAGGTGTCGCAGTAAGGGCTGCCCACCGTCCAAGGCTTGTGTGCTCACTGTATTACTGTGTGTGTGCTTGCTCACTAGTGTGTATGTGTGTATTCACTGCACAGATGGATTAGAGGCTCTCTGCTCTTTGTTTTCCCGAATGTGGTTGTCTTTGTCACTGAGCTGTAACCCTAGTCTAACTGAGTGTATTTTTTTGACTGATTTTTCACCCATTTTCTTCACAATTTGGACCACCAATTACATGTGATGCCCCCGACACTAGAGAGGGCAGTCCAACACATGCCCCCTCCAGCGCTGGCACAGCCAAGCCTCTCATTTTTCAAACTGCTGCCGATGTAACATCCCCGGGCAACCGACACGCCGAAGCACCAGTCCACAGATGCCAGTGACGGCCAGCACCGCAGTAAAGTGATGTGGGGGGAGAGCGCCATCTACCCACCCTGGAGAGAGCAAGGCCAATCGTGCTCTCTCAGGCCTCGGCTGCCGATGGCTAGAAGCATGACTGGGATTCCAACCAGCGATTCTCTGATCTCAGTGACAGGGCCTTAGTCCGCTGGACCACTCAGGGCCCCGTTTTAAGTGTTTTTAAGTGAAATTCTAAAGCAAACTGCAACTAGAGATTGTGCGTTACTGTGGTATCCCAATATGCCAAGCAGGTTTCATTCACTGGTAATACATGCCCTTGAGCAGTTTAAATAAGCATAATGTAATGCTGTATGTGGCCATATGTGTGTGTGTGTATTAAACATTCCATAATGGCTTTAAGTAAAATCAAAGCAGTCCATATGCTCATATGCCTTAATTATTAGCAGCAGCTCGTTCTGCAGGAACAATGAGTTTCTGTGAAGAGCAGAATGTGTAAAACAGCAGATTCTGCAGCCACTGTTGAGAACTATGAAAACCATGCTATAAAGTCCATTGGTTTGGTGCAGACCATGATAATGTCTTCCAACCGGCAGTGAAATTGTAGATTTTTGGTGGATAACGGTCCGGTTTTGTGTGCAACCAAACTACATAGAGTATTTCCCTGTTTCTTAAACCTGGACAAGGTCATGTGAAGCTCCCGGGACCAAAAACCTCACGCTCCTGCAGATGGTGTAGCACGAGGAAGCCCATGAATAGCTGCAGGGTGTGTGACAGGACTCATAATTGAGAGAGGAGGTACAATGTGCACTGAATGTCTTGATGGATGTGTGGGAAATGAGTCTTTAAGCAGAAGTTAATGATTGGCTAAAAGGAGTGATTGCATTTGGACGTGCCAAAGACCATAGTATGAAGGAAGTAGCTGAAGCTGCAGGTGTATGGAAGCATACGGTCATACAGGTCTACCAGCAGTGGCAGAAACCCCAGTCTGTAGGATATTCTCTGCAGAATTGTGGCAACAGACAGGGATCGCCAGGCAAGGCACTTCCAGGCAGGAAGGTCCTTCACCACCAGTTTCTGAAAGAACACTCCTCAGGGAACTGCACTTTCTTTCACAAGCAGTGGAAAATGCCGACAGTCCCTGGCCATCAGAGTTATTGCATGTGACGGACATGATGTTGGAAGTAAAATTAGCGACGCTCCTCCTGGACAGCTATGTAAACACTGTAAATCTGTATAATGCAGAGAAATATACGTTCAGAGTGTTTCAGAAAAATACACACAATTATGGGGACCAGAGCGACTTACAAAAGTGCTTTGCTATTTACCCAAGAAAAACCTCAGCTAGTTAGAGTAGACTAATAATTCAAAGATACCTCTAAGCTTTAGACACTACTAGGCACAAGTCAGGGGAAGCTCGTTCCACCACTTCGGACAGAAAAAAGCCTGGACGCTCGTCTTCCATGGATTTTGAGGGATGGCGGGTCGATCCGTACTTGAAGCTGGAAGGGCTCTTGGTGCGGATCGGCTTTTGACCATTCCCATCAAGTATGGAGGGGCTGGTCGGTTCTGGGCTTTGTAGGCCAGAGTCAGGGTTCTGAATCTGATGATAGCAGCAGCTACAGGAAGCCAGTGAAGAGAGAACGCAGCAGTGGAGAGACATGGCTGAATTTAGGGACGTTGAAGACGACCCGTGCCGCTGCATTCTGGATGAGTTGCAGGGGTCTGATGGTGCACAGAGGGAGACCAGCCAGAAGAGAGCTGCAGTAGTCAAGTCTTGAAGTGACGAGAGACTGAACGAGCACCTAGGTGACTCTCTAGAGAGGAAGGGTCGAATTCTCCAGATGTTGTACAGGAGAAATCTGCATGACCGAGTTACGTTTACAACATGACTTGAGAACGATAACTGATTGTAACTGTAACTGTGTAGGCAGCACCACATATCAGTGTCCAATGCTAACACCAACAGGCCCCTCAGACACAGGAGTTTGGTGTCCTGTCTTTTAAATGCTGCTGCTATACCAAGAAGAATCTCTTATCTGTCTGTATGTATAGTATGAGTATGTGAGAAGAATGACAAAGAGATTTTAGGTTCCAGTTATGGCTGTGTGGATGTTCTCTCCTCCTTCCTACAGAGCTAATCCTGCTCTCAGTCGGACTAATTTTCCACTTCTCTAAAACTTTGCCATTCACAGCGACTCAAACCAGGAAAGAGTGAGTAAATAAGCTTCAGTGCAAAACAGCGTGGCCAACTCCTCTGTAAGAATGATGTCATCACCTAATTTGCATTATTGTATATTTGCTTGTATTTGACGCCGTACAATGAAGGAATAACAAGAAAAACGTTAGTAAAAACTCCCTAAATATGTTAGAACTACAAATAACCTCCTTTGAAATAGGCCGCCACTTCTCAAAATAACTTCATGACTTTAATGCTTTGTCTAGACCCACACTACATACATCATTTTTTACGTAAATTACATTAATCAATATTGTCCTGTGTTGTTAAACAAGATAAAATAAGATAATCCTTTATTAGTCCCACAGTGGGGAAATTTTCAATGTTAGCAAATCTAATTTAACCAACAGACTGTTATGTGGGGTGGACCTGCTACTCTACACCCAGCCTTCCTTTTTTATCCGGGCTTGGGACCAGCAAAGTGACCTTAAAACAGACACTTTTGCAGAGTTACTTCGTTACTCAGAGTTACTCAAAGTTACTTAGTTGGTCTTTTGTTTGTTTGTTTTAGTTTTTTTTAGTTTTGAGGTGAGTGAGTGACTGAGACTGTGAGTTAGTTAAATGCAGCGGTGCAGTGATGGCAGTGGCTTTAGGCATGCACAGTTATATTGCAGTGTGGATGTGGAGCGGTGTGGGTCTGCTTAGACTGTGAGACTAAGCACTGTGAGTGTTGTGGGACAGGGCTCACGGCAGCACCCACTGCTGAGGACAGTAACTATAGAACATCTGTGTGTGTGTTCACCCCAGAGTCTCCAAAAGTCTCCAATAACACCAGAAAAATTCGCTAGATTTGTCGCTAGCCGCTTTGAAAAAAAAAACAAAAGTCGCTAAAGGTGTCTAAAAAATTCGCTAGGTATAGCGACAAAATTGGTAAGTAGAAACACTGGTCCAAAATACCAGGTTTTGGCTCAAAAAGCAGATGGGGATGTTAGCCAAAGAGCTACTGCTGAGGCTAACTCGCCTAAAGAAGATGAGAGGACTGGAGAAACAAACCTCAGACTGGTTCTTAACTTCATTAGAGGCCTTAAAGAGGACTTTTTCCAGTAGTACTGACTGCTCTCGAAGAAGTGAGAACAGAAAGCCGTGATTGTGTTGCTCGTATCGCCAAGACGGAACCCGCGTTTCCAGCTCGGAGGGCGAAGTCGTCACCTTAAGATCAAAAGTCCAGAAGACTCTCAAACGACCAAACAGGGATTTTGTAGACAAAGCCACGGACTTAAAGTCAAGGTCAAGAGATTTTGCAGCTGTGCTTCATGTTCATGATCGGAATGAAAGGCAGATCTAAAGGGAAAGCGTGGTCAAATGTCTTTATGTTAACCGCCTCTTAACCGCTAGGTTGTGTTTCTTATATTTTGACAAATATTCGTTAAACACAACCTGTGCAATCCTAACGAGGCACTGAGAGACAGAGAGGAAGATAAGACTGGGAGGAAAATGCAACAGGTGATATGTAACATTGACAGGATGATGAATAATGTGAGTGGCCAGGCTTTGTGTCCGTGCAGCCAAGGAGGGCTAATCTCTCTCGCTGCTCTGGCCAGACTCTCCCTGGAGGAAAACGCAGCATACTGACTCAGCCTTGGGTGAAGTGCAGTAAAGGCTAACCACGTCCATCACAGTGACTAATAATGCTGTGTTTTAGTTCGATCAGTGAACAGAATTCATTCTGCTTGGACAAACTGGGCATCATCCTACATTGTGTCATTTGAAGGACTCAGGACATACAGCCTATATATGGAAACTAAGGTGCAAAAATAGCCTGATAGTGATAGTCTTCACTTCATTGGTTTAGTTATGTCACAAAAACCAACACATGATAATAATAATAATAATAATAATAATAATAATAATAATAATTGCAGGGACACATTTTGGTTGACAAATGGTCAGGTGCCCCCTATACAAATGTTTTACTAGTATACTAATATTTTCATAGACATACTCCCTGCAGCATTTCGTTAAAACACATTTAAATTAAATTACACTCTAGCACCTCCAGGCCTGGCTTGTGCGCCCCCTAGTGGTTGAAAATTCAGTTCTGCTGCATATGTCTGTAACTCCTCCTTAATTGATAATAAAATATAGTGGAGAGAGTATAAACTTAATAATACAGAGGATTTCCCCTCTATTACATACCAGTGGGCAGCAATCCTCTGAATGTTAACGCTGCGGTGGCAACGTCTGACGCAGGAAAGCCTCCTATGAGCTGCTTTCTACCCTGCTCACTCATCACTAAGCCCTGCCTTCACATGTGCTGAACGGGTGAATACTTGCCGGTATTGAGCGTGGATATAATCTTTAAAAAGATTAGGAATACGAGCCATTTTAAGGTGTCCTTCTGAGGATTTCAGGTGTTGTTTGATGCATAAATAGTAAGTATGTGACTTTGGTTTAAGGTAAAAAAAAAAAAATCCTCATATTTGGTTTTACAAGCCTATTTACCACCCTGTTATTTTATTTACACACACAGATTTTTTCATTTTATGGCGGGAAAACGAAAATATATGAGCTCTGATTTGTTTGTATTGTTTGTAGCACTGTAACAAGAACTCAGTGCAGTTAGCCAACTGAAGAGACTGTAGCCGGTCAGCTAGAGGATTAGCTTTTAGCCCAACACCTGCTTCCTCAGGTTTGGCTTTCTTTGTTTTCAGAGGAGGGAATTTGAAAAGAAAAGATGGAGAAAGCCACTCCGCTAGTGTTAGCTTTTAGCATAGCACAAACAACCACTCACTTCCATGGTTTTAGCTTTGTCGTGTATCACTTTTGACCCACTCTTCTGTAGACGCTGGCACGGGAAACTTTGTATAGCCACTTGTACTCCCAGCTAGCAGAGTCCGGAGGTGATGTACCGCTCTCCAGTATCAACAACTCCATATTCTTCTGAAGTCACCGTTGGGTTCACCTCAGAGTCTCTAAAACTCTCCAATAACAGCAGAAAAAGTGGCTAGATTTGTCACAGGCCGCTTTAAAAGAACAAAAGTCGCTAGAGGGGTCTAAAAAATTCGCTAGGTATAGCGACAAAGTAGGTAAGTTCGGTCCAAAATACCAGGTTTTGGTTCAAAAAGCAGATGATAGACACATCACAGTTTACCACATCACGGTTTTAGATGTCTGAAGGCTTTCTCTAGTGGGCTGGGTGTGTGTACATTTTGGGGGGTTGTAAAAATAATAGGTCAAGACTGTTACATCACAGTTTTGGTGTTTTGGTTTTACAGCTCTGTTTTAGAGACAGACAACTGTCTCTACTGTCCAGGGATACTAGATTTCGATTTGATTGCATTCAGACAAGACTTCTGACAAGAGTGTTATTGAGGTCAGGATGTTGGATGGTCATCACTTTAACTTGCCTTATTCCAAAAGTACTGGATGGCGCTCCACCATCCATCATTCCAGAGAACACAGTTCTTCCACTGCTCCACAGCTCAATGCTGGGGGGCTTTATACCCCTCTATGCAGCATGGTGAGAGTCCTATTCTATTGGCAGTACTTCTCTACAGGGACTAGACAAGCTGAGAGTGTGCATCTGCACATCCATGTCAGCAATAGGTGCAACTTAAAGTGGCCGAATGCATTCATTAGAAGGGGTGTCCACAAACATTTGGACATATAGCCAAGACCTGGTTTTCCATTCTAAGGGCTTTAAACAAGGAGTGGGATAGTTTTCCTGTTTCTCAAACACTTTGCTTTAATGTCAGCTTGTCACTGAGTGGATATTTCAAGCGGCACTGCCAGACCTGTTCAGCGATTCCCCCAAAGGCTGCCGTCGCCCACTGGCACACGTCAGGCTGCCAGCAAGAGAAGAACGGACCCTCGAATTACACACAGTGCATATTCATGAGGGAGAAACTCTTTCGGGAATGAATCTGTCATGAACAGCTTCTGCCCGTCACTGTCAATCTAAACACAAGGACCTGGGGACATTGTTAGCCTCCCATTATGAGGCAGGAGAAACATTAGGATGCTCCACAAGATCCAAAAAACAAAAATGGTGATGAAATCAATCGGACTGCCTGCAATACGGCACCCTGTCACTGTCAGTCTCTGTGGGCGCAACGTCCTCGTCCTTCATGCAAACGCTTTCTGTAAGTCAGATGTCGACTGAAATACTTTGGTTTGGAACAAAAAAAAAGCTAATTATGAAGTAAATGGTCATATTTTATTCATAAACCAACAGAATTGTGCTGTGTTTACCATCTGCAATAAGAAAGACAAGCAATGCTTCTGTTAAATACTTCATCAGTGATTAAGGCATGAAGCCTTTGAGGAAATAAAGCCACTGTTGTTTATTAAAGCCCTCGTAAAATCATATGAAGCATTTATGCTTTTGACTTTCTATACAACGATGCTCTGCTGATCACAGAACTGCTAACAAGCCTCGAGCAATCTGATGAAAACCTGAACAATGGTTGAAGAACTCATCTGAAGAAAACTTGGGAGAAAAATTGGACAATGTGTTTATTTCGGCAGGCGATTAATTTAGCTAAATGTATATTTGTTTTTGTCAAATTTGAGTCATTTAGTTGTTAGTTTTAGTCTAGTTTTAGTCAGAATAAAAATATATATCTAAAAGTCAAAAATATTGTAGTCAATTAAACTTGAATTTCATTTCTGGATTTTTAAGGTTTTACTATTTTAAAGGCCATATTTGTTGCTAATTTTCCAAAACAGCAGCGTAAAAATCATTATATTTAATAATATGGTAACGGCCGGAATTACAGAAGGAACATGACTATAACGCTGAATATTTCACTGATGATATTTGTCTAATTAAGCAGATAAAGAGCAGTGTGTACATCCATATCAATTCACTGTGACTGAGCGAGGACAAGGGAGGACACTTGTTCACATGTGGCCCCTTGTTGCCCCTCAGTTTCACTATATTAAAGAATTTTATTGATTTCAGATTTTTATTGCACATTTTTTGAGCCGGTTAAAGTTAGATTGATATTGGATTATTAATTAAAACACAAACAGGCGTCTTATCTCTCTGAATATTTTGTGTTTTTAAATTGTGATGGCACTTTAAGGACGGCCCCTTACCGCCTTCACCGCCTGCTGCAGCGATTCTGCCTATTTTGATTAAACATCCTCTGTGAAATGCCTCAAATGCGTCTCAGGCCTCCTCCTGCAGTGGTTTGAGTGATGGGGTTTTGTGTGTTTTAACAAAAAGTTGGGTGCGTTAGTTTACACTTGTGTTTTTATGAGGCTCGGCCTCATCCAGATATAATCCTGATCCTCAACATGCATAAGGGACCAGGTGTAAACGGGGTCAGTGTGTGTCAAATGTGGACGCAAATGTTGATGGGAAATTAACGTGAAATCCCACGTATGGTCACCCTAAACTAAACACCTACTCAAGCGGCTCCATACCGGAGAGTACTGATTTCTTGACGGATGTGGGACTAAGACACGCCCATAATTATTACATTACATTAGAGGAATCTGATAAACAGGGCTTGTGTGTAGATTGGAGTGATTATACCACAGTTTTATAATTGATACTTATTCCACACACTGATTCCACTGATTAACAAATACGTTCACTCTCACTCCGCGAAGAAAACCAGCTCAGACACAGCTGCTGCATATAAATGCTGCTATCCGCATGGCGTTACCAATTCTTTCGGATACTGTATACCGGTCAGTTCATAACTCGAAACTGAAGACCCACCTCTTCCGAGAGTACTTGGGCGAATAGAGTACCATGGTCGCCTTATTGTATTGTGTTTAATAATGTCTAAGCTTAGAGGTATCTTTGAATTGTTAGTCTAACTATTCTAACTAGCTAAGGTTTCTTTCTTGGGTAAATAGCAAAGCACTGGATAAGAGCGTCTGCTAAATGCCATAAATGTAAATGTAAATGAAACTGCAGAAGTAGAGAAAGTAGAGTATAGGAAGTGTGCCTTGTCTTGATGAAGTGGGATCTATTCTATACACTGTGTGATTCATTTATACACCATTTCAGGAGCTTACGGGACATAACAACCAAACAACACCTGATATTACTACCTGAACCGTGCAGCAGTCTGGCAATTTGCCCTCTAGACTGCCTCATTTCAGTGAAAGCCCTTACCTATAGTGGTCCTGATGAAGTTACTCTGAACGTAAAGAGAACAAATAATGGTCTTTTCTGTGGAGAGAATTATTCTGCCGTCTTCCTCGGTTGCATTTAGGTTGGGCAGGTCTACATCTGGCCAATGAAATAATCAGAATTAGTGATAAGTGCCACTAGATAATTCCCCAGGTTCATCTAACCTGCGCTATTAGCTGCTCGTTTAACCCCCTAACACGCCAAGGCTTATTCCACACTAATTACTCAGTATCTACAGGGACGTCTGTACAAACTGGTGGGTTTTATTGGTAATAGAAGTTTGGGGTTGAAGCCCCCAGGGACCTAAATCTGAGATTTCTATCTAATGAAGTGAATCTGGCTCCTAGAGGGGTCCTCAGGGGCCCCAGAGTTTAAGTATGAGTCTAATGAACGTCTGCTGTAGTTTACAGTGTTGCTCTCCTCTCTGTGTGGAATGGGCGGTCAGAGTGGGTCAGATTTACGTCAGCTTACCCCTGACCAATCGCAAGGCTCACATGGCTCCTTTAAGTCTGAGAAACCTGGAGAGCTGAAGCTAAAGCTAAACCCCACCCTACCCTGGAGAAGCAGAGAGGTCACGGCCACTGGATGGGATAACAGTCACTAATAGAAATGAATAAACAGACATGTCAAAATAAAAGGCACTAATAGAAATGAATAAACAGACATGTCAAAATAAAAGTCACTAGTAGAAATGAATAAACAGACATGTCAAAATAAAAGTCACTAATAGAAATGAATAAACAGACGTCAAAATAAAAGTCACTAATAGAAATGAATAAACAGACATGTCAAAATAAAAGTCACTAATAGAAATGAATAAACAGACATGTCAAAATAAAAGGCACTAGTACAAATAGACAAACAGGCCGTGCCAAAATAAAAGTAATACAAATGAAAAAAAAAAAAAACACTAATACAAATGAACAGTGTCAAAATAAAAGTCACTAATACATGAACAAACAGACCATGACAAAATAAGTCACAAATAGAAATGGACAAACAGACTGTGTCAAAATAAAAGTCACTAATACAAATGAACAGACTGTGTCAAAATAAAAGTCACTAATACATGAACAAACAGACCATGACAAAATAAAAGTCACTAATACAAATGAACAGACTGTGTCAAAATAAGAGTCACTAAATACATGAACAAACAGACCATGACAAAATAAGTCACAAATAGAAATGGACAAACAGGCCATGTCAAAATAAAGGTCACTAATACAAATGAACAGACTGTGTCAAAATGAGTCACTAATACAAATGAACAGACTGTGTCAAAATAAAAGTCACTAATACATGAACAAACAGACCATTACAAAACAGAAGTCACTAATGCAGATGCAGCAGTAAAAAACAACTTTCAAACTGAAAGCTAAAAATAGTGTCTCTCATTTGTCAACTTGAAATAAAACAAGCTTCTAATGGTTGTTGCAAGATTGCAGGCATATAGTGTGTAGCAGTACAATAGAGGTTTCCACTCATATTAAAATGTCTCTTAACCAATGACCTTGCATGTTCAGCACTAACTGTGGTGTAATATTTGTTTAACATGATTTTAAGAATTTGTAATTTAGCATTCAAATGTGGAAATAAGTGTTGTGAATATGGTTGATCCTGGGCTAGTGGAGGGCTAGAAGATTACAAAAGAATCTGTCTGACTAAAAAACACTTCATTATGAAATCTAGATTATTATCAAGATAAGAAGTCAACAAGAACCTGAGGTTCCTCCTAATTCCCAACAACACATCAAGCCCTGTTCTCAGAATGCATGAGCCAATGAGCACTGTAATCAGCCAACAACAAATGGTGACACTAATTGGCCATGTTGCAATGATGAACTTAAACAAGAACACAACTGCACCATGTCTCGTCAGAAGGATTGAACTGTTGGTTATTTACGGCTGCAGGAGCTCATTAGAGAGCCCACTCACTACCCTGTTTTATTTGTGCGGCGATGGCGACTGTCTCCTTCTCTGTCTGGAGTGTTGCTCAATGCAGGGCAATTACTTATGGACCACTGTGGCTCAGCTGCGGGTTATACATTAGTGAGCATGACATCCTCTGAATGGAGGGTAATTCATGTGCTTCTTTACGAGGGTAAGATTTTGAGTGATTCCATAGAAGAACCATTTCTTTGTTTCCCTCACAAACCAAGCCTGGAAATGAGAGTCTGTGAGTGAGGCAAGGACTAGAGGACCTTCACATAAGCTAAAGCTTTTATATGTGCTCAATGGAGGGATTCGGACAGGACGGCATGCAAACCTACGCTGTCATGACTCCCAAATGATTCTTGGCCTAGATACAGGTGCGGGAAAATCTGTAACTGGGACAGAACCTTTATATGGTGGTTCTGAAGGTTCTGAGAACTGGTTTACACCAAATGTTACTGTGTCCAAAAAATGATTCAATTTGGGATTCATTTGTCTAGAGCCCATTTTTCCAGATGTGCTGGTTTGGGTCTAGGTGTTCTCTAAACAGACCGTTAAAATAAGTCACTAATACAAACGAACAAACAAAAATGTCAAAATAAAAGTCACTAATACAAACGAACAAACAAAAACGAAAAAATAAAAGTCACTAATACAAATAGACAGACAGAGTCAAAATAAAAGTCACTAATAAAAACAAACAAACAGACATGTCAACATAAAAGTTACTAATGCAAATAGACAAACAGGCCATGTCAAAATAAAAGTCACTAATAAAAACAAACAAACAGGCCATGTCAAAATAAGTCACTAATACAAACGAACAAACAGAAATGTCAAAATAAAAGTCACTAATACAAATAGACAAACAGGCCGTGTCAAAATAAAAGCCACTAATAAAAACAAACAAACAGACATGTCAAAATAAAAGTCACTAATGCAAATAGACAAACAGGCCGTGTCAAAATAAAAGTCACTAATAC